>NC_085865.1:20703280-20718280 GCF_034702125.1 Engraulis encrasicolus | reverse complement strand
ATACACTTCATGTTTCAAGTTAAACTCTGTTTTTGGCTAAAGGGGAGTTAAAGATAAAAAGTTAAAGTAACATTTAATGCAGTCACTAAGGTGGTTGTGACATATTAATTAACACTTATTGACTTGACATACAGGTACTTGACCAGAGTAGAAGTAAAAGATGCAAATGTAATGACCACACAAGTAATATGATGTTACATAGCTCCAAATTTTATGTAATATCATACTTATGGTATTATTATTACATCCGCAATAGTAGTAGTAGTAGTAGTAGTAGTAGTAGTAGCAGTAGCAGTAGTTCTACTTTATACAACTGTAATGAACATACGACTGATGAACTTTCTCTTGGTGGCCCCAGTAGTCAGTAGAAATTCATCATCATCACTCATGAGCTGACAACTCAGACAGGCAGTGAAGGCCTCTAGAGGGAGCCACATATGAGAACCAGCCAAGAGGTTCCCTACTACTACCCTACAAACTCAACGTGCAGTAACTACATATGTTGCCCAAACTGATTTTAGACTCAAAATGGTCTTCGTTACATCTCCTTTACCTTGTTACAAAGCCTTGCAGACCAAATGCGTCTTGTTTTAGTTATATTGCTATGTCAAATTTGTAGTACTAAATTTGTAGTAAACATCAAACAATATCAAGGTTTTGAAGCATTTTTCTATGTCAATGTTGGCGTAGTTACTGCACTTTGACTTTGTACGGCAGCATATTTCTGGTTTAACGAGCCAGAGCAGTCAAGAGTAGTTTAGAAGACAGGATTTGCTTTTGTTCTGATAGCCTATACACTAAGATGACACAGGAATTGCAATCCAAAATGTGCTTTATTCTCAGGCCAGTACACCACAATAACACCACATTTCGCCCCCCTCGTATAAAGAGGGCAAGGTCACTTCACAACAGTCAGGAACATTCACACATTCCTACATCAGAGGCCATCCTAATGAGATGATAGAATCATTTCCTGAGAACAATGACAGCTCCCATAATCTTCTGTGTTCAGGCACCAAAAAAAAAGAAGCAAAAGATGTCTTGGTCTCCCTGGTGCATCTCCCTTAATCATTTTTTTTTTCACATGGTGTTTTAGGGGCAGAGCATCGAGATGCGGGGGCCCCACTGCTTTTCTTTTATTCTTTTTTGACATTTTGATTTCTCTAAAGTACCCAAATACACCTCCAAATTCAACAAAAAAACTAATTCATCATTATCATCATCAACAACAACAACAAAAACAAAACAAAAACATAACCAAAAGAAATAAACCAACAATAAAAAAAAAAACATCTCTTCAAAAGTGGCAAGTGTCTTTCAGTCACTGCCCGACTTTCCTCTGGTTCAAGTTTACAGCCACCTACCAGGATGGTGTATTTTATTTTATATATTGCACAATTTAAGGTTCATATAATCCCCCACAATACACAATAGGCTAAACCCAGACAACAGACAGAGGACTCCTTTCCCCTGTGCGCGGTTTAACCACAGATCTCTGGTTGAACCTCCTGTTGTCCGGCCGTGTGATCCACGTCACCACAACAAACTGATAAGACTGTTAACAGTTCTTCAGAGTCAGGCTGTGCACATGATTCATCATACATAACACATCAACATGACAGATACTGTACTTCACGGTTTCAGGTCACATTTAATGGAAGTTGGGAGAGGTGTCACCCCCCGCCCCCCTACCCCCCCGCATGGAGAGGTGGGTGGAGGTGACGTACGTCCCCAACATCAGTCCAGTGGAGAGTTCAGCCATGACAGGCGCTCCAACCTGCCCCTCAGCCAAGACAGGTGCTCCAACCTGCCCCTCCTCTGTGCTTCCTCCGCACTCCTCCTCTCTCCCTTACATTTTATATTTATTTATTCATTTTTTGCAGTTTGCATTTTTTTGCATTTTCCTTCTTCAGACCCTCTGAGTCACAGCAGGCAGGCAGTTTGTTTATTTATCTTCTGTTTTGTTTGTTTTTTCTTTTTTTCAAACAAGGACGATGCTTGAAATTGTGAACCCTGTGAAAGAAATAGTTTGGGACCCCCCCTAACCCCCAAAAAGTTACGTTTTGGGAGCCCCACCCACTAGCGGCATCGTAGTCCCTCAGTGGGCCCCTAGCTATGAAGCTCTGGAACCCTCTGAATCATCCTGCTCTTCCCTGCGTCGCTGTACTGTACTCCCCTGCCTCCAGAGGCTTGTGTTGTCTCACTGGATCTTCTCACGTGTCCACTTGATCATGGTCTCTGGCGAGCGATAGAGGAATATCAGTTTGGCGTACAGGTCCTCCTCCAGCTCCAGCTCGCCGGTCTCCCGCACCAGGAAGATGTCGGTGCACAGCTTGAGGATGCGGTCCACGGCCGGCAGCTCCTCGAACATGATGGAGTGGGAGATGCCGCTGAAGAACTCGCGCACAAACTTGCCGATCACCAGCACCACCGAGGCGTACAGGCCCATGATGCTGAGGAGGGGACAGAGAGTTTCGATTATATTTTTAAAGCCACATAAAATTACATGAGCAACTACAGGTTTTACAGCACCACAGAGACTTGTGATGGTGTACTGTATGTGATGGCCCGTGATGTATACAATACAATGCGAACACTTAAATATGTATCTTCTGACACTATAACAGTTTTTCAGTGCAGGGAAAAGAAGTCAAACATGTTGAATCATTATAGCAAAACATATGGTCCGACACTTCAGTGAAGTTTTAGTTTCACAATACATGTATTGCTCACACATTGGGGACAGTGTAGTGTGCAGTGTCGTGTGTGTGCTTGGCTGGCTCTGCTCTCTCACCCGTATCCGGCCAGGAAGCTGAGGCTGGGAGGGCTGACTTTATCGCTGAAGACGTAGAGCTGCAGGCCGGCCTCGCCCTTCTTCTTGGCCGCAGAGCTGCTGAACTGCATCTTCCCTGCTGAGGGCTGGTCCACGATCCACCACTCCTGGATCTCCCCAGTGTTGTTATGGGTCCTCTCCAGTGCCAGCAGGATGTCCTTAAAACCGTCCTCTGGAGGAAGGAAAGAAGTGAAAGAGTTCAGCGATTGATTCAATTTTTTAGTGCATCGTTCTTTCTCTATTCTGCGTTTTTTTATGAAGATTTTTACATTTTCCTTCCCCATCCTTTTCAAGTATTCATGTTAACGTATTTTCTTGTTTAAATACACACATAGTTCTTCGTCCTTTGTAACATAGGACTCTTCCTGTATGATATGATATGATGATATGAAAGTTCAGTGTCTTCATCCTTACCTTCTTTATTTGAAAATGTTATCTTAATTTAAATTTAAAGCAATTTAATTGCTTTTTCTTTCTTGTTACATCCTTTAATTCATCCTTTATTTTTGAAATCCTAATTTCTTTTTAATCATTTGTCCATATATTTGCCCTGTATGTATGGATAGAAACACATAGAGCACTTCTTAGAGTATAGTATATGCATTTTAGCTTAATAGAGTATAGTATATGCATTATAGCTTAATAGAGTACAGTGTATATGCATTAGCTAATGCATATCCTTCCCAAAGTCAACATTCTTGCACTGCCAGTTAAATTTCAAGCGAGTGAGACAGATAATGACTTTAACAGCTCCTGTGGGTACCAAAGTGTGGAGTGCTGTTGTAATTAGTGTCGTAGAGTTGTTCCCCAAACTGAAGACGCATCTGGTCTTTACCTCCATAAAGTTGATCAATTGGCTTGGCATTAGAATCACTCGGGGCACGAATGAAGCAGGGGAAGACTTGCTTTATGACCCTGTGGAGAAAAGAAAAAAAGGCAATGATATCTTGGAAATTACTCAATCATGCATACTCGCAATGCCTTCTTTCAGTGGAGTGACTGGGGTTGTGCATTCCCCTAAAACCAAGACAAGATTGTGTTTCGAAGCAGAAAGCCTGTGGTCACCCCTGTGTGTTTGCTTAGCCTGTGATGCTCCTTTGGGGTTCAAGTGAAACCCCTCCCAGGCTCCAGGCCTGTACTACTAGGCGTGCTGTACTTACACAGGCTTGCTCCTTGTCCCGTTCAATAAAGCGATCAACTCTTGTTTGGCAGGCATGTCCAGGGACGTGACGTGTTTATCCATCGCAACCTCAGCTTTGGCTCCCAGACTGAAATTCCTGAGAAAAGGGGGAGTAGAAGAAAAATATTTCAAAATACACTTCAAAAGCACAACACGCACACGCACACATGGACATAGTTTTGTATCACAATTGATAAAACGGATTTGATGACCTTCTAATGCTTCTTCGGTGGGCTGCGTTGCATATACTTTGTGGTGAGTTATGTTAAAGATCTGGTTTAGTAATATTATATGGGGGGTTGGTGCTTTCTCTCTGGATTGATGACTGTTGGCGTACCCCTGTGAAAAGCACTCTAAAAGGTTCACTGCATAAACCACAGGAAAGATTGGGTGTAGGAAGTGGTTTTCAAGATCTGAGACGAACTTGACACCATTTTGAAAAATTCTGGTATACTGTATCTGAGTATATTATCTAATAATTAGTGCCTTTATCCTAAGTAACTTGAATAACATAATGATAGAATGTGTCTAAGGATCATAACCTTTAATTACCTCCGCCAAGGAGGTTATGTGATCGCCTGAGTTTGTGTGTTGTGTGTGCACCGTTTGTTCGCTGCTATTTCACAGCCTGCCACAAGGTGCGCGCAGTGACCACTGAGCACCAGCGAGAGGTAATAAGGAACAGGGAGGGACTCTCCTCTGCCGCTAGCTCCAACACCAAGTGCATTTCACCTAGGTGCCGCACAGTCAGCACTGAGCACTGGCGAATATGCTTATAATATAAGAGTTGTGTGTGTTAACTTATTTCTTTGTGTTCTCTGCTATTTCACTGAGGTGAATTGAGCACTGAGTACAGGCGAACTGGTCAAGGGATGTGCTGGCACCATGGAAAGGTGTGCTGTGCGCGAATTGCAACCATTGAGCATAATCCGTGGTGATTTGCTGTTTCACAGCGCACTGAAGCCATTACTTACTAAAGCAATCAGCACCACAAAACATTTCATATAGCATAATATGCTTAACTTAATTTCAAAACGAACAAACGGTGGATGATTCCCAACGGCAAACAGTAATTTTCAATAAGGAATAGCGAGCAGGGGATGCCTCAAAGAAGTAATGTAAGGGTTTTTATTTGTCTCACGTTTCATGCCGTCCACCTTAGGTTATCATCAAGCCTGGACTGAGAGAACAAAATGGCCCTGGCATTTTTGTCCTTGACCGGGCCCTCATAATCAGAGGAGTAATGGCCTAGGCGAAAAGGCGCAATATTTAAGCACAAATCCCTCTTTCAGCTACCAGAAAACACCATGAAATGTCCTGTGTCTTAACTGTTTATTTAAAATGAATCTTAGTTTGGGCGGTGGTTTAGAAATGCAATTGATGATTATGCTCTGGAGAGCAAAAGTAGTCTTCCTTCTCTCTCTTGGAACTCAACCTCATCCTCAATAGCCTGGTTAGCCTAGCATAATCATCTATTGCATTTCTAAACCACCACCCAAACTAAGGTTCATTTTACAGTTGAATATACACACAACACATTTCCTGTTTTTTTGTGGTAGCTGAAAGAGGGATTTGTGCTTAAATATTGTGCCTTTTCGCCTAGGCCGTTACATTAATAAATAGTCGGATGTGCTCCGCTGATTATGAGGGCCCGGTCTAGGCCAAAAATGCCAGGGCCATTTTGTTCTCCCAGTCCAGGCCTGTGCAAATCACAGTAGGCTATAGCATGACTAACACTTTGCCAATAGGCCCAGTGTTGGGCAAGCTACTTGTAAAATGTAGTGAGCTAAGCTATCAGCTACTCAACCATAAAATAAGCTTCACTACACTAAAGCTACCACCATCAGAAATGTAGTGAGCTAAGCTTCAAAAATGTGGAAATGTAGTTCACTACACCAGAAGCTACATTTTCCCGACATATTGTCAGCTTGATTTAAAATAACAGATAGGCCTACCTTCATTAAACAAAACTTTATTGATCTCATTATACTTAATTAATATTTATTATACATTCAGTGTGTTTTAAATATCATTATAGGACACAGGCCTAGGGCGACCCCAAGTCCAAGGGGGGACATGGATATGTTTTTGAGGGACAGTGTGGGGCACTCCCTTCAAGCAACAAAATGTAGCTTTTGTGGAAGCTACGTCGCTACTTGAGACAAAAGATAGCTTAACTACAGGGAAGTTACTCAATACATAAAGTAGTGACGCTACGACCAAGCTACTGGGGAATGTAGTTAAACTAAGTAGCTTGTAGCTTGTAGCGAAGCTACTGCCCATCACTGAATAGGCCTACCACAATCACAGGTGAACTATTAGACCACAGCTAACCAAAGGACATGGTATAAAAGAGATATAATTTGGTTACAACCTGAGGGTTCCATTTTCTGAACACACCTATGGTATGTATAAGCCTGCATGGATGACACCACATATCATGACACAAATATCTTGTGTCTAAAAACCAACTGAACTTATTTGGCGGAGGTTTGCACTCTCTGGGTGCATTTCTAGTTGTTATAGCTATCCTTAGTATTTGAGGCTAGGCCATCGATTACAGTTGTCATTGTAGTAGTAATATTTTGGGCTGAATCCACAAAGTTCACTCACTCACCCTAAATGGTGCAATTTTCAGGGAACCCACAAGAATGTACTCATACATTATAATGAAATAATACAGCATACATTATATTAAACTATGGAGAAGTGGACAAGTGAACATATTAGATATGGTCCTGTGCAGGGCTTGACACTGGCACCTGCAACCGGCCAAATGCTGGTAAAACTTGGCTGTGGCTAGTAATAATTTCAGTGTGACTAGCCAGTTTGGCTGGCAGCTTATTCCCTGGTGTGACATATATATCATGGTGTTCTGTTGTTTGCCTCTTGTGTATCAATTGTTTGTATTTAAAGTTCCAGAAAAAGCTCTGTAACTCAGTTTCTATCTGCTTGATATATTTCCATGTAGACAGCTATACACTCATCTTGCTTTAGCAGCTCATCTTCTGAGGTTAGATGAGTGCTATCATGATAAAGGAAAAAAAAAAAAACAATATCAAATCTGTGGCTAGTGGAATACCTCGGGAAAATCACTAGTCACAGTGGCCGGTGGGTGAAAAAGTTAATGTCAAGCCCTGGTCCTGTGTATTAAAATACCTCTGTATGGACCAGGTCATGGTGACGGGGAATGGGGCGTCTTTGCTGAGCACGTCCATGAGGTTCTGCCTGCTGGGAGGGCTGATGGTCCACAGGGAGTTGGAGCTCCCCTCCAGCTCCGCCACAGTGATGTCCTCTTTGGTGTACGCCTCCAGGAACTGCATGGCACTCTGGGGACCAGGATAGCAGGATAGTGGCATAAGAGTTAAAGCGGCACTATGTGACGCTTACATGTTAACTATGGTGCATCACACATACTGTACATGACCAATAGTGTGGATTCATCAGAAAGATACTGGGCGGAGACAAAGTTGTTCAATGTGAGAAAAAAAATTGAAATGTGACTCAAATGTGACTGGTATGGTGTTATTATCAAATATTTTTTTACATTATTATTTCCTTATGGAAAAGCATAATATGGAACCAGACACCATGGTGAATTGATAATAAAAACTTGCACTAACGACACTTTCAAATTGCAGAGGCTAGCAAAGTGCTCTGCTGTTAGTTGTACAATATCCTGGACAGCTTCCAATATGTAAAATCCTGGACCACTTACTCATTTCTTGATATATTTATATATATAATATATATATATGGGTTAAGCACCCACTTAAGAAGAGATGTAAGCATCCTTTTGTTCTTTGACCCTGGCCATATGTTCATACTTGTACAATATACTGGACAGCAGACTGCACCTCTTTTTCATTTCTTTATTTTTTGGGTTGGGTTTTTCTTCTTTTAATCCTTGACCCTGGCCATATGGTCATGGGGACATAATGGGTGTATTTTTTGGTTTAGCACCCACTTCATTACAGATGTGTGCATGCTTTTTCCTGGTTTTCATCCTTGACCCTGGCCATATGCTCACCGGGACGTAGATGTAGGAGTCCACGAAGCCTGCAAAGTCCGCAGCTGTGATGTCCTTCAGCTGGTTCTGCTGAGCGCTCATGGTGAAAATGGGCTGAAAGAAACGAGACCAGAGGCAAGTTGAGTCCAAGAGCTAGTGGTGAGTTCCTGAATGGCTGACATATTTGTGTGGAGGTTGCATAGGTTCCACCGGGGTCAGAAACACTGACTTGCTCTGACAGCTCTGTGAAAGAGTGTTATTTTGACTTTTGCTTGACTTTGGCTTCAAGTTAGCATGTAACTTTTCAAATGAAGTTCAACTTTTCAAGTCACGCAGCAAACTTTTCAATAGAGCAATTCATCAATTCCATGCTCCTTTTCATAGATAATGTACAGTATGAAGCAAATCCATTCGTCCATCTAACAATTTCTATCCATCCATCCATCCATTCATATATATCATATTCATATCCTAGGAGTCCTTCAACAGAGAAAGTTTAACTAAAACTTACTCAAACTTACATAACTTGGAGAGAGCTTATAAACTTGGAAAGAGTATTTTAACATAATCTCAGTTGCCGTTTTCAGTGTGCAGAGTCAGACATGCATTTTCATTTCATCAATCCATTTTTTGTTTTCCCTACACCTGTGTAACAAGCTTGAGGCCTTAATGTGTAATAAATGTGAGGTACGTAATAAATGTTTGTATTAAATGTGAGACCTACAGTATTAAATATAAGGCCTTGTAATACATATGAGTGCTACCTGGAAGCACAAAAGGGGGAGTACTAAATGTGTAATGAACACAAGGCCTTGATGTGTAATAAACATGAACTCTACCTGGAAACCCCCCAGCGTGATGGTGACGGAGACGTCCAGGGGCTTGTTGACCACTCCGGCTACGGACTTGACGAGGGACATGAAGAGCAGCGGGAACCAGACGATACAGATGAGCAGCATGACGATCATGCCCCCCATGCCGTACTTCACCACCTTCTTCTTCTTCTGGCCACGCGGCTGGGGGTACCTCTGCAGACACACACACACACACACACACACACAATTGTATTACTTTCTTTGTGAGGACCTTTCATTGTGAGGACCTTTCACCTCCAATGCATTTTATTAGCATTCAAAACTAGTGAATGCGGTTGCTGTGAATGCTAAACTGTGCCCTTACCAATGGGAGAGAGAGAGAGAGAGAGAGAGAGAGAGAGAGAGAGAGAGAGAGAGAGAGAGAGAGAACGAGCACAGAAAACTGAAAATAAAAGTCAAGAATGATAAGCAGATAAGTTGTTATGAGAGAGTCCAGATTCCTCGTGTCTCCTGCGGTCACCTTCTCTGACTCCCTCCAGCACTTGAGCACGAAGATGTGGGCGTAGATGTCCTCCACACAGATCCAGCTGGACAAACTCAGCGTGGTGTCCGTCCACACCCAGTCCATCACCGCTCGCAACTCCGTCAGGAACGGCACCAACCGGAACCTGCAGGGGCCAAAAAAGACAACGTGAGATTGCAAAGGTTGTCGAGGTCTACACAAGAGCATGGTGGTCTACATCTGGGGGCTAAATGTTGGAATTGGACAAAATACTTTGCAATGCTATAAAAACAAGTAATGCATTTGTAAGCAATACATTATGAGAGGCCAGGGGTTATGCTGATATTATATAACATACGGATAATGGGAGCGGTGGAATGCAGAACATATCGTGTTATTGTGAACCTATATCGTGTTTGCTCAATATCAACTTGCAATGTCACTTAGTCAGTATTAATCAGCGAACTAAACAAGCAGTTTTGCGAACATGTACATTGAATACACAGTCTATGTAATATGAAAAGGAGTATATAATAACTATATTCATATCAGATGGAGGCTGCCACTGTAGGGATTGTAATATACACTCTTGGTGCTCTCACCCTTGGAAGAGGAAGAGGTTGACGTAGTTGTAGCTCTTGGTGAGGAAGTTGCCCAGGACTCTGGTGGGGTAGCCACAGCGGATCTGGTAGGCCGACAGACCAAAGTAGATGCACTTCACAAAATACCACAGCTGGGCCACTGTGTTCAAACTGAACCGCCTGGGAATGAAACAAAACAACAACATCTGTAGGAAATGCCTGCTAAAAAAGTTGTAGTGAGCAGTGATGAACACTGTCCATGAAGCACAATACTGTATCAGGAATTGTTAAACCAAAGAAGTTTATATTTTGTTGATTTTGTAGACTTAAAAGATTTGAAATTCATAAAACTGGATGTTACTTATTCCCCTAACTGGGTGCACATGACATTGTTGCTCTTTGGGAATAAGACAAGTACCTTTCCGTGACTCCGGGGAGGATGAAGAACATCCAGAAGTGTATCCCAAAGACCAGGATGACCTGGAAGATGACCTTGCCCATGACGGTCTTGCGCAGGTACAGCGCCCGGTCCACTACCATGGTGCCAAACTGGATCAGAACCATCACCAGGAAGGCCTCCGGCACTTGGTCCTCCGACAGGGAGGAAGTAATGTCAGCAGCAGCCGAGTGTTTCTATTGGTGGAGAAGAGAGGAAAAAAAATAAATCCTGAGGAATTTCAGTCTAGCTGTGCTAGTCCCACATCAAAGAGGAAGGGTCTAGGAACTCATCATACGCACAGGGGAAAGTTTAAAATGCTGCCATTCTAATCCCTCTGCATGCAATAGGATGATACTACAACCAATCGGTGCAATGGACAGGATAATGTATAGGACACACTTAACAGTGATTCATCGATAGAGGTGGAAAAACTGGACTGACTGAGAAAAAGTCCATGACCGTTCGAGTTGGACTTTTCATCACTAAACAATAAATAATGGTGTGATTTCAATTGTATCGTCCTTGGTGGTCTCTAATGCCAATGTGTTGATAGATATTGTTTTTTGGGGTAACCGTGGCCCGTGGTTTGCATGCCCCGGTTCGGTATGTGTGTGAATGGTATGGTTTTGTTATTCAGTGCGTATTGTGCCAGTGGACAGACACCCATGTCATTGAATACCATTAGCTGCCACTTGGGGTGTCCTAGATGTCCAGGCTAGAGGAACGAGACATTGAGGCTGAATAGGAGGTGGGTCCAATGCAAATCCACAGCATCAATTAGTTTATTTGTCTTTCTCTTATTTGTCTTTAATTTTTGCTGGAGAAGTATTATTCCAGAGCTATCTGGCTGTTCATTTGTATTGACGTAAAAAAGTAAAATAAAGTAGAAATAATACAAACCCCAAAGGCCCAGAAGCCAAAGACGATAATGATGAAGTCCACAGTGTCGGCCAGGAACATGAGCACGTAGACGTCCGTCACCGCACTGTACTCGGGGTGGATGAGGTTGTAGAAGAACTGGCGGATCGGGATGTAGATCTCAAGGGTACTGCGGGATGGAGACACAGGAAATATAAACTTTGTTCTGGTGTAGGCAGAGCACTACCAGAATCCCTCAAAACCAGCTGGTGCTTTTGGAGGGTGCAATGTTGAATGTTCAAAGAAGACCAAAAGAAAACGATCCTTGGTCCAGAAGAAGTAAAAAAAAAAGGGGAAGAAGTGAAAAAAACTAACTTTATTGTGTGGACAAATACAGAAATTGTTCTGGTGTATTTCGTATACTCTATGTAATGTGTCTATGATGTTTTATGCAACCAGAGGGAGGAGGATGTGGACAGTACTGACAGAAATAAAGGAAGATGACTACCTAAATTATGGTCCTTAATAGTGAATCTTGCTATCATAAGAAATTAGGTGAAACTTGAATATAGGAAAACTGACTCAAATGAATTTCACTTGATTATGAGCAGATTGGTAAAGACACTGTGATATTAGCTCGTAATTCACACTAAAATAAAGGCAGGGCCAAGACAAATTCTTCCCCTGGCCAGGTGACTTGATTCCTTAATCCGATAACATTAATGTCTCAGAATAATGTGTGCACTAATGATATTTTCATTGAAATTTGTGTGACGGGTTTGGTTTTGGCTAGGATGTGGACATAGACTTATGTTTCATGGAGAACCTCTTGTTATGGCTATGATGATGTTGCTAAAGGACTTACGTTTTGATGGAGAACCGTTTGGCTTTGATGAGCTGTTCCCTCAGCTTCTCCAGTACGAGTTCCTTGCGGCTCTTCTGCTGGATGCTGAGAGCGCTGCCGCCCCGGCGCAGACTCCCCTGTTTACCTGAGCTGCCTGTAGAGGGCGCAATAAATTACAAGTTTGTAGTAAGCCATTTGAAATTTATACTACTGTCAAGCGGAAGACTGAATATATGCATTTTACTAGTTAACCTAAATTAAATGGTATTGAAATTCAACTGAAAGATTACACGATTCCTCTATAAATTCTTGTGCTATGGACACAAGCGTGCAATTATTTCAGATAATACTGAAGTGCTCCTTGCCAGTAGTTGTATCCACGTTGGTTTCCTCACCTGTTTTGGAGAGCATGGATCGATGTGAGACATGCGAGGCGGCCCCTGAACTCTGCCGCCTCACCACTGAGCTGCGCTTGTGGGCTCGCGTGTGGCCGTGCGTGTGTGATCGAGGGGAGCGGGGGTCAGGTGACTTGTCGGTGCGTAACCGCGAACGCTCAACACCATCGGAGTCACTCCGGTGTCGAGAGGATTTGCCACTTGTCTGAGAGTCGTCCTCATCCCACAAGCCATGACACTAAAAGAGACAATCACAGATGGTTTTGATACATGAAGTGATATACGCATTCTTTCCATTCTATATATGACAAAGATTCATTTGACCAATAGAAAAACAGCTAAATACTTTTTAAGAGAAAGAAAAGTTGTTTTAATTATGATACCATTTGTCATTTCACCTGTTGAACCTTAACCTGAGTTTGCCCTCCATACCTTCAGTAATATTACGCAGATGATGTAGGAGATGTATGCAGTACATCATATTTGTGAATCCAAGTTATACATACTGTACCGGTACATAGATTGCAGTTTCAGAAAGCAGGCAGAACTCTAAATTTTGTGTAGTGGAAGGCATGCACATCCAAGAGAAATCAGTAGGTGCCATATCAAAGAAGTGTAATGTGTAGAAGGGGGAAGGATCTGCACACTGCTTGCAAAAGACTTAATTTATTGGGAGTAGCAACGTTTCGATCATAGATCTTACAAAAGTTAAACAAACAGTCACCATGCCTTGAAGAAGATTTATGTTCGAAACATTTCTACTCCCAACAAATTAAGCCTTTTGCAAGCCGTGTGCATATCCTTCCCCCTTCTACAAAGCTCTAAATATTACCTTGAGTATCGATCTGTGGAAGAAGAGGGCGAGCAGCTGCACCAGGTCATAGTGGACGTAGCCCTCCTTCTTCTCCACCCCGATGATGTTGGGCGGGTGGAAGGGCTTACTCTTATCCACCTCGATGTTCTGGTTGAACGGGAAGAAGCCGAACTGGAAGAAGTATTTAATCACGATGGTGACCTGGAAGACATCAGGAAAATTAGATTTAATCACATGAACACTGGAAAAAATAAATAGGATTTAGAGCAAGAATAACGACCCCTATTTTTAGAACTAAGTGCCTAAAGTATTTATTTTGCCAGGTATTTATATTGATAGTTTGTATGTGTGAATAGTTTGTGTGTGGATTTGTGTAGATATTAGTGCAATTATGTTCTTATATGGTACTTGACAATGCACTTTGTTTTATGTGATTTCATAGAACAAAAATATAAATTTATTACAAAATTTAAGTATCTACAGTATGCCTATGGATATATAGCAGTATATCTTGTGTGCCTTAGCCACGTGACTGAAAGTGGCATAGAGAAGACTATAGTGTTCAGTGGCTTTACAAAGCCTGCTTTTGTGCGGATTACCCATGGTGACTAAGAACTTCGCCAGAGGAATCTTTCTGTTCCACAAATAAGACAACCGGTCAAAACGGTAAATGGTAATTTACCAGTCAAACAGGGCTTTCCGAAACTCAGCTGTGTGCCTAAGGCACTATACAAGCTAATACCTGACACTGACCCATTCACGGTGTCAGGCATACGCCAATGGTAGAGGACTGCCATTCAAGGGGCCAGGCAGCACACCATCTCCAGTGTCTAGCTCTGGGACAATTGGGCCTAGTCAGGAGCAACTGGAAGCAAACCAGCAGCTGCTGGTAAACTTCTCTGGCTTCTCCTGTAGCCACGCACAGTGGAGTACACAGCAAGCATCTGGCTGAATAGCATGGGAATTGGATTGGGCAATAGTCGTTGCCTTGAGGCAGTGGAATGGCACTTTGAGGTTGTTTTGAGCTGGACAGATGTGATATGACCTTTAAATATTGTGCAAGTGTAATGGATGCCAACTAGTAGAGCTCTCTAACGCCCCGTGGAAGGCTCTAGAGACCATGCTGAGAAACACTATAGACGATGGCTTGTTGCAATCAGCCAAGATGATTGTAGTTACCTCAGTGTAGACAATGGGTTTGTTCATGATGAATCAGTGATGCTTTTGCCCAGAATGCATCAAACTGGCAAAGCACGCATGCACGCTGTATAGCGAAAGCATCACTGCTTCATCACGAATGAGCCCAATGGCTTATTGGAGTCAGCCAAATGATTGGCAGTTACCTCAGTGTATACAATGGCTTATTGCTGTCAGGCTAAATGACCTGCAGTTACCTCAGTGTAGACACTGGCTTACTTCAGTTCGCTTAATTGATTTGCAGTTAACTCGGTGTAGTAGACGATGGCTTATTGCAGTCAACTTAAATGATTGCAGTTACCTCAGTGCAGTAAATGATGGCTTATTGCAGTCAGCCTATACGACTGGTAGCTACCTCAGTGTAGACGATGGCGGTCATCCAGAAGCGCTTGCTGGGCCGGGGCACGGAGAGCATGGCCCAGAGGAAGATGAGGATGGGCAGCACCAGGGTGGCCACGGAGGCGGAGATCATGTGGTTGAGGATGATGACCAGGTAGCACACCATCTCCGAGTGGGCCACCAGCATGTTGTAC
>NC_085865.1:20688280-20698280 GCF_034702125.1 Engraulis encrasicolus | reverse complement strand
CCAAAATGCAGCAAAATAGTGCATATATAGCAATAAAGGGCTTAGATTCGTAAACAAGTTTTGAGGGTGTAACACAATGGTTCGCAACCTTTTTTTGGCCTGGGACAATAAAATAAAAAATACAGCTAAGCTAACTTTTTTATGCAAATCCAAGATTGTATGCAGTGTTTTAGTCAGAATATGAATGGTTAATATTTAGAAATATTTATCAGTATTCTTGTTTCACATCCAGAGATTTCAGGTGACACCACATGGGGTCCCGACCCTGCTGTTGAAAGACACTGGTGTAACGTGTAGGCCTACTATGTTCTACCGTGGCGATGCTTTGTGTGTGTACTGTACCACTGACCTATTTACTAATGTACAGTGAGAAGGTTTGAGGTGGCCTCCTCATTTATTCTTCCAGGCCACGTCAAGTCAGAGGCTTTCATCTCCAATATGGAGTAGGTTACCAAAATACAGAGAAACGTCTAGGAGGAGGAGACGAGAGAGAGAGAGAGAGGCTGTCTCTCCCCTAGTAGCAGGAGCTAAGGTCGTTAGAACAGAGCAGGGTTGTGTGAATTCTGGCAGGGTCTATAATTTCACTGCATCACGAAATACTTCCTCTGAGTAGTCTGGCATTTTTGTGGGGCTTCTCATGTGAAGCAAACACATCTTTTAAGGCTGAAGTTTTATCGGCAAAAACTCAGTAACCTAAGCCAACTCGACAGATTTCTAAAATCAACAGTACGATCAAGCCAAAGGTAAACAACAGACTGGTGTGTACACGTTAGGGAATAAAAAAATGACAAATAATTGAGGGCATATTATTATTGGTGATAAAAAATCATTTCATTTTATAAACTGGACACAACCCAGTTTAGGAAAGCTTGTAAATATATCGTAAATTTAACAAAGTAAAAAATTAAATGCATATTTTTGGTGGAAGATTGTAAAACTGTTCCGTTGTATAGTCACAGTATTTACGTTGTAACCAACTGGACTTCTTTTTGAAGCTCAATACTCCAAAAGGAAGAGGAGTTGCTTACAACTTCATCCCCTACTTATGTGTTGTAACGAGCGAATAGACTAAAACGTTCAATACTCCTTTGACTAATGTGATCTGGATTATTGAGATTCTTCATAGACACTGTAGTGCTGTATCCAAGCTCAGTGGTGCATCAGCACAGCACACTGGCCATACACTGGTACAGTATGCAAATGTGTGTGAAGAAGCACTTGGGGGGGGTTGTACTCAGAAACCGCTTCCCTGGCGAGTAAACATGTTCAAGCCTACCCTCCTCCTCGCTCCTTCCCACCCCCATCTCAAGGACCAGCTCTTAGACAAACGCAGCCAGACAGAGGCCTAAATCCCAATTATTGTTCGGAGCAACTACACTGAACTGCCATTTCTGTGGTGAGGTCTGCACACGTGTGCAGTATATGTCCAGAGGGGGAGACTGTTTTATCATTATCTCTTCCCGTTTTCCCAGACTGTTTGCCTGTTGCCTTGGAGGATAAACCAGCACTTGAAAAGATGCCCGGTCTGACTTAAGTTGTCTGTCAGCGTTGGGGCTTTGTGTTCGATCTGAAAAGGATATCCTTAGTTTAATGCGGAGGATATCCACGCTTTATAGCCATGAGGAGCAACAGCCGCCAAGTCACTTTGGAGCGAATCAGAAATTAGGGGTGTTTATAAAATAAGGCTCGATTAAATTACCGGGCAGTTATCACTCTGCAGATCAAGGTTATTACGTTTAGACCGACAGCGAGAAATGGTCACTCTAATTAGCCTTGGTTTGATGCTCTGTCAGTTTCATTTTTGACATGATGAGGTTTGATCGTAACACACACACACACAGGCACGCACGCACGCACACACACACACACACACACACACAAACACACACACACAAAGCCACAACTTACCGGTAGAAGACATGTTGTGTTTGACTTTTAAGGCTTTGGATTTGTTTTAATTCAGTCTTAAAATGGCAGCACTGGAATTCTGTAAAAGCACTGTGGTACCACTGATGCTATGCTCTACTGGTATAGATATACTGTATACTCATGCGCTGCCAGAAACGCACATTTCAGCCCCAGCTTACTGAGGGACCACATGATTGAAGTGGTCAAATTGCTTCTCCAAAATGCATTTTTCTTCTTAGGCTAAGAAGAACTTTTGTGGGACGCATTTCCTTTTGACTGGAGCCATAAGAAGAGGCTTAGCTCTTACCACTAAGAGCTTCTTAACTGCATCTGAAAAAAACCCCACCTTCCTTTCTTGTGACTCAAATACTCAACCCAACTACAGGTTGGTGAGCTTCTTCAGCTAAAGTTATTGGCAAGCATTGCAGGTTTTTGCTGTTGATGTTGATTTTTTTTTTTTTACTTTATTGTGTTTACTGTGTTTAAGAGGAATTATTTCTACCTGGACAGTGCGGAATCGAACTACAGATTAGTGAGCTGCTTTCACAGCTTCAACTGCTAGATCGTTGACCTTATTGGGTTATTTATTGGGTTGTGTTATTTTCTGTGTACCTGGACAGGCTGTCGCGGGACAGGGCAGAGTCCATGCTCTCCATCCCGAAGGGAGGCTGCTCTAGTTGGAGGTCGGAGGGCTCAGGGCTGGCTGCTGAGAAGACGTCCTCCGTGCGGTCCAGACAGGACTGCGAGGACGAGGGACGACACATCTGCCTCTGGTAGTACACGTGCAAGCTCTCTCGAGACGGCGTGTTGCCCTGTGAAAGAGGAAAGCATGGACAGTAGGGATGCATGAATGAAACTGAATTCATCTTCACGGACACTTTTTTCACGGAGAAAGCATCTGCCATTTTCGTAAATATTCAAACTAGATGCAGATGAGCGTAACAAAACAACTGAAAAAATATTACTATTCTGTGGTGAACAGAACAACAATATCCTACAGGGCTTGCTTACGTGTAAAATGAGAGGGCAAATATTTTATGCTCAAACCACAGTTTTTCCTCCATTATTCAAAATTGTTTCCAGCTGCTAAATACCTTTGACTTCGGAATCAAGATAGATATTCAAACATGTTTGTGTTTTATTTTACTTCAATCTCCTTTCTTTAAAGCAATGATAGGCGGGCTACAAAGGTTGTCTGCGATCTTCTGCTCCATGTTGTAGTAATTTAGGAAATAATGGTATGATTCATATCTGAATCTTTCAAATGAACAAATAATGGGACTACATAAATCATGGAATTCATTTTACAACATATTTACAACAAACCTGTATGTATCAAGCTGTATTTACTAAGCTGTCACAAAAGTTTTTAAAAAAGACTTCACCATATCCTCCACTTATGAAGATGAAATAATAGCAATATACATGTCAATTACATCAACAAATGAAGCAGCGAATTTGTATTTTTCAGAAAGATATCACAAAAAACCCTAAATAAAAACTTATTTGTGTCTGTATAATGGTGTAAGTAATGGCAATGCATAAATACATGATGTAAGTGCTAATATTCTGTAGTGACCTTTTTGACCATCTGCGTGAGCATGCATCGTTCGATGCGCAGCACGGTGGAGATGTCGATGTACTCCTGGCAGATAGAGTTGAGCCAGGCCGTGAAGCTGTCCAGCAGCGCCAGGAACAACACCCAGGAAAACTTCACGATGTTGAACACACGCTTCAGGATGTTATCTGGACACACAGAAATATGCAATCATTCACACGCGCGCGCACACGCATGCACGCACGCACGCACACACTTGTATTACTATCTTTGTGATCACTGTTGTGTCATTGACTCCAATGCATTTTACTAGCATTAAAAACTAGTGAATGCTAAACTGTGTCCTGGCCAAAAACAATCCCTAACCCTAACATCTCAGTAAACAAATGCTTTTGTGCTTTTCATTTTTTTCCCACCAACAACAAAATAATATACTTAATGGCTGTGAGGACCGACCAAAATGTCCTCACAGCCACAAATGTCCTCACAGCAAAGGTGAAATATTGGTACTCACAATTGTTGTATAACAAGTACACACACACACACACACACACACACACACACACACACACACACACACACACACACACACACACACACACACACACACACACACACACACACACACACAGACACACATGGTCATGTTGACTACTGTACTACCCTATGTGTCGTTGAGCAAGCCAGTAGGGGGATGTCTTCAGTCTAGACTGTGTTTAAAGGTGGGGTTGCAGGTTAACCATTTTAAGAATATGTACTATTATGACATCACGTTGGGGGTTCCGCAGGCTCATAGGAGTGTATGTAGAACCTTAGAATCCTGGGGGAGTTCGCCCAACGTGATGTCATACCTGCAACCCCACCATTCTCTATAAGATTTTTATCTGGACACATACAGTATACAGTAGAGCCAGTCAGTGTCACTACTTTATCAGAGATTCTTTAAGTATATAGAGATATGCCAACATAATAGGTTTCCATGGGCAACTAACGTGACCAGGTTCCGGTCTGCCTAAAGGGGCGTGTCATAATGCTCCTAGCATTGAATAGAACAGTCCTCAGGTCTGCCTAGGTCTGCCTAAAGGGGGATCCCCCCCCCAAGAATAGAACCCGGAAACAATGGGCCAATGGAACCTCTCTCTCTCTACTCTCTTTGACTTTATCTACACCAGGGCATGATTCCAGCCCATAACCATGTGCTATACACTGCCTATACATCACAGGACAACTAACTCTATTTGTGTTTGAAGTTTTCATACATGGCCATGGTTAGGTGATTTTTTTAATTACACGTACATAGTTAAATGTATAGTTCCGTCAAGTTTACATTGAACTTTCATCTAATTCCCAATTGTGAAGTGTTCGCATGATGTTTTCAAAGCGGAAATGAGTTTCATTCAGACTAAAATTGAGTTAATTCTGAATTAAATGTCTCATGTAAACGAGGCCATTACTGTTGCATATTGTGTGTTTTTACTTAGCGATGAATAAAAATAAAACTGATTGAGTAATAAATAAACTAGGTTGATAACATGGCTTGAACATCCCAGAGGCCTTGATTTGGCAGCAGAGTTTCAGAACTAGATCAGATTGATAATCTCATACCTGGCTGTGGACTGGTATCGTGCACAGCTCATAAATACGAAAATATATGAAAGCATAAAAAGATGAAACGCGACCAGAGCACATGTTGGCCCACACTCGCCTCTATAAATTACCACTACATCTTGCGTGTTTCCAGTTAATGAAAAGTATAATGATGGACAGGTAGATAAACTTGGTATCTTGACAGATTAAATGGTGATGGTGATGGACATGACTTGACTTTAGTAACTGCTGGAGTTCAGAACTGGATCTGAACCTATCTCATGTCTGGCTGTTCTCTGAGAGAATCCTTGTAAACCTGACAGGCCTGAGCAGACTAGAACAGAATAGAACAGCAGGATGGAACAGAACCAGCAGGATGGAATGAAATGGAATGGATTGGAATGGTGTCTCTGGCGTGTGAGTCTGACCTGGTCCATCGGAGCGCTCCTCATCCGCCCCTTCATCCTCCTGGTCGACTACCTCTATGGCCACATGCTCTGCTGGACGACACGGAACAAGACAGGCACCAGTCATATTACAACAGTTATCAGCAGGTCACCAGGGGTGGAATGGTCATCTGGCATACAGGGCATTCTCTTTTTTTCTTTAAAGTTATTTTATTGGCTTTTAGGACTCTTATTTCAGAGAGAACAGTGAAGCATGACAGGAAGTGAGTGTGGAGAGAAAGATGGGGTAGGGTTGGGAAATGACCCAGGCCGGATTCGAACCTGCGTGCCCCTGGGCATGCAAGACCATATGTGGGTGGCATTTTCCTGGTGGGCTGACAGTCCTCAAAGGCTGATGCTTTTGTTTTTTTGTCAGTCCATGTTTTAGATGAGGTGGCCAATTTGGATTATGGGGTAGGTGAAGGGCTTATCTATGCCAAAAAATGCCCAGCTGTGTTTTTGTCCCTTTCCAGCCCTGGGTAAAAGGCCATATTAGAGCAGGGGAGGATGAGAACCATACGTGTGTGATTTGAAACAATGTAACCTCTCGCAGCTTTTTTTCACTCTTGTTGCCCTCCCTCTCTCAACCTTTCTCTCTCTTTTACACACATTCTCCCCCCCTTCTCTCTCTCTCTCTCTCTCCCTCTCTCTCTCTCTCTCTCTCTCTCTCTCTCTCTCTCTCTCTCTCTCTCTCTCTCTCTCTCTCTCTCTCTCTCTGTCTCTGTCTCTCTCTCTTAGACTAAGGGGATATGAGAGTGGGATCCTAATCGGGACCATACTCCCCAAACATTTCTGGCTGTTTTATAACCCCAAAGTGCGCTGCTGTCCTGAGGGGGATACGGCAGGGAGGAATTTGGCTGCTAGTTGTAAGGGGTGCTGTGCAGAGCCACGTCCAGCCGTTCATATGGGATGAATTGTCCATGTCGAATGCAACATGGCACTCGCCCGCTCCGCTCCACACAACTCAGCCCAGCTCGGCGCTCGAAACCTCGCACGTAAACGGACAAGACACAGAAAGTCTGCGGTGCATAACAATGAAAGAGAGGGGGGAAAACTAAAAAGGGGGTCCAACCCTGGTGTCCGACCCGACCTCTGTCCCATGGCCAGAGATGCTACCTGAGTAGGTGTCTGCCGTTCCCAGAAAGGCTGACGCACAAGACAAAATGCCCATTCATGAATACCGTAGTGTGTGTGGGAAGCTGACTGGCAGCAGGAGGGTTGTAGGGAGGGAGCTGAGGGGCTGGAGGGCTAGGGTGGGGGGTGTGGTTGATGATATGGGTGGTGGTGGTAGTGAGGCAATATGTGTTGGAATACAAAGAGCCCAGCAGGCGAGCTGTTGAGGCAGCGAGAGACGAGAGCAAACACTGCAGACAGGAGAGGAGAGGAGAGGAGAGGAGAGGAGAGGAGAGGAGAGGAGAGGAGAGGAGAGGAGGGGAGAGGAGAGGATAGGAGAGGAAAGGAGAGGAGAGGAGAGGAGAGGAGAGGAGAGGAGAGGACAGGAGATGAGAGGAGAGAGGCCTGGAGGAGGAGAGCTGTCGCTGAATCAAATATCTTTCATTGAGGAAGGAGAGGAGGAGGAGAGGGAGGGAGAGAGAAATGTGAGTGACTGATGCCTTGTGGGAGACAGACAGAGCAAAGTGACAAAGAAAGAGAAGAAAAGAAAGATTGAGTGAAAAACATCGTGTGAGAAGTAGAGAGGAGGGGACAATCATCTTGGATGGAAGTTGAAACGTTAAAAAAAAAACCTCCACAAAGAGGTCCAGTTGCTTAAGAGTATTTGTATTATCTCCAACAAGGAAATTATGTTTTCGTTCACGTTGGTTTGTCTGTTTGTCTGTCTGTCTGTTTGTCTGTCTGTCTGCCAGCAGGATAACTCAAAAAGTTATGAATGGATTTTGATGAAATTCTTCGTTTCATCTTCACCATTGTGGGATAGGCCAATTTTAACATTCCAGTTTCTAACTCCACAAAAACAAGGCAGAAAAAAATTAGGATGTAACATAGCCAAATGTTCAATCAAACAGCTTCCTTGGCGGAGGTCTGCATTCTCTGAGTGCATTTCTAGTGAATTTTATTATTATTACTACTACTACTACATTGCACTTAGTTGACACTTTTCATCCAAAACGACTTAATTATTTACAGGGTTTTGGTTACAATCCCTGGTGCAGTAAGGGGTTAGGTACCTGACTCTCTTAACCCTCTAAAGTTACCAAGATGACAGTCTTCTCCGACCCTCTTACCTTCTTTGTGGTCCTTCTTGCTGGCTTTGCGGCTGTCTGTGTACCTCTTCCAGAAATGCCGCCTTTCTTTGCTGCGTTCCTTCATGGCTGTTTTTGAGTCTGTGATCCAGGCATGGTAAACAAACTAGAGGGAAGAGATGGATTAGAGCAGCTGAGAGAAGGGCCATGCTTAAAGAGTTGGTTTTCATAGCTGCCACTGCACTGTGTTATTTCATACAGTTACATGTGAAATGGTTGAATACATGTATGAGCGGATTTATGGCATTTTTTATTGGACTGCCCACTTTCTCTCCTTTGGGTAACATTGACATTAGTTTTAAACATGTTATCTTTTATCATCTATACTCAGCACATAGAGACTGAAGTCATCTGGATGTCCCATTTTGAACCACTGAACTTAAGTCAGTTCTGCGAAAGGGAGATGCTTCACTCATGCATATCCACCATTGAGAGGGTAAAAAATGGGCAGTCCAATCCAAGTCAAGATGGATGTCTTGTCAACACCAGCCCACCAACAATGCACACCACACAGAGGATGTAGAGTGTGTTTTTGTCCAGAGATTCACAGTTAACTATAGGGGGCAAAACTTCATTTTAGCACAACACTAGCCACAAAATGTCTGGAAGATGTCATCTTAGACTTCATATTATAAGTTTACCATGGACAAAAACACACCCCCACAGCCCCATGAAACACCCAATCCCAAGACAAGTAGTGAGTCCCTGAAAGAGAAAGCACTCAGAGGAGAAAACATGCAGATCCATGATAAAAAAAAATGTCTGCCTACTAGTAAACTGCAGTCCAGAGCATGCATCGTCTGGAGGCCATTTTGGCTCAAAGATAACCACAGTTTCACACCAGATGAGCAATGGGGATCATTTGGAAAGTGCACTAATGGCTAACACTTCCAAAGTGAAACTGTGATGGATGGCAAATGCAGTGTGCAACGGGACAGATGGGGCTAAGAGAGAGAGAGAGAGAGGGGAAGAAAAGAGCACACAAGGCGAAAGGTGGAGCAGTGAGTGGTCTGAGTAGAAGCCTAGTGGAAGTACCTTGGCTGCCCTGATTACATAGTGCAGTATAGTTTTGGGGAGTCTAATGATAGACTTGGGTAAAGCCAGCAAAGCAGAGGCAAATTTTCGGATTGCTCTCTACAAGGGGAGGACAAAGTGGGTGGGAGTTAGTAGTAGGACTCAAAATGGCCACCTCGGTGGCACGCGCACACGCGCACGCACACACACACACACACACACACACACACACACACACACACACACACACACACACACACACACACACACACACACACACACACACACACCACACACACACACACACACACACACACACACACACACACACACACACACACACACACACACACACACACACAAACACACACACACACATGCATGCACACGCACACACAGATACACACACGCACACACGCACACACACGCACGCACACACGCACACACAGATACACACACGCACACACACACGCACGCACGCACACACACACACACACACACACACACACACACACACAAACACGCACGCAAGCACACACATACACACACGCAAGCACACACATACACACACACGCACGCACGCACGCACACACACGCACACATACGCACATGCACACACACGCACACACACGCACACACACACACACACACCGACGCCCGTAATAGGATGTTAGCAAGTTAGTGTTCTACCAAAGAAAAGAAACAATGTTAGCTTCATATTTAACACACAGAAAAAATTTGTGTTAAAACAGCATGTCCCAAGAGAATACATACATCTACAGTATGCTTGTGATTGTGAGTCATTAAAAGACAGTGAGGTTAGGAAAAGACTAATACAGGACAACAGCACTGGGCAGAGACAAACGAACTCACCTGGAAGGCCGACCTTTTGGGTGGAACCTCTTTTTTCTCCTCCTCCTCCTCCTCTTCCTCACTATCTGTCTCGAACAGGTAGTAGCTCCCACTTCTAACCACTGGCCAAACAAGAACACAAAATCACTGTGTAACACGCACACAGGTAGTAGAACCCACTTCTAACCACTGGACAAACAAGAATACAAGATCACTGTGTAACATACAAACAGGTGGCAGCTTCCACTTCTAACCACTGGCAAAACTAAACCATAAGATCACAGTGTCACACGCAAACTTTCCCTTAACAAAACGACTATGCTTCAGGACATTTAGAGTCACGCAATAAGCATCGCATCATGCAATAAAAGTCC
>NC_085865.1:20658280-20685780 GCF_034702125.1 Engraulis encrasicolus | reverse complement strand
CCGTATTACACCTCAAGAGTTCCTCTCCTGCTCATGTTTACACAGTATCAGTAAAAATATCATTGATTATTAGCTTTTTATTTGTTTATTAAACTTAATTTATTTCAACAATAAAAAGGAAGAAAGAAGGGGAAAAAAGAAAAGAGGAACCAACACAAAATAAACAAACAACACACAGTCCGGGTTAGTGTTTTATGAGGTAGGAATCCGGATACACCTGAACAGTTAAGAATAGAAAAAGAAAATTAAATGAAATGAAAGCTCTCACTGTCTCTTCAGAAGGTCCATGGACTTCTTCTCCTCCTCAATCCGGGCTTTGACCGCCTTCACGATAGTGGCCTGGAATAATTCCGCTCCCCTGCAAAACAGACGAGCCGAGTACCGTACATGACTCACAATTAAAACGTTTTAGCACGCCACGAGACCAGAGCACCACCAAGAAAATGTAGGTCAACTGGAACAACATGAGGTGCGGTGGTGGGAGTGGGAAGGTATTACTGTACGGGGGGTGGGGCTGGGGGTGGGGGTGTTACGGTGGTGGGGGTGTTACGGTGGTGGGGGTGTGAGGGTGGTGGGGCTGGGGGTGGGGGTATTACGGTGGTGGGGAATGTTCTGGCTCTTGGCAACCAATTCCACTTGAAATAAAAGCCATTAGGCAATTACTTGCTCAAACACGGCTGGGCGTGGACTACCGTAGGCGTAACATAGGAGCCCCAGTCATGGGCACGTCTCTAAGGGCACGTCTCCACTGCTCCATGCTGCCCCATTGAGCTCATCGGCCAATTATGGGGCCATTAGTTTACTTATCATGGGGTACTTAGTCAAATCGCCAGCCTAATAACTGACAGTATGAACAAATAAAGCGTTCTAGAGCAAAACATAACTAAATAAATAATATGGTGTCTATATATTGACCAAGCGTGAACACAATATTAACAGGGTTGTGCAGGTATTGGTCAACATATTTTTTTTGACTGATAGGGTAGGCTGTTGTGTACAGCTGCTTGTAAGTCCATGCCATATTTGTGAATTTGGACAAAAAAATATCTATTTTAGGACTTAGTATCCACTTTTACACAGTTACACACCTATACACAGTTACACCACTATTGTAAGCCAAGATGGGTTATATAACATTGATAGAGAAGCTATCTTAACAGTGGTCTCAAGGAAGTTCTTTTGCATTCCTTCGGACCCTGACAGTTGTTTGCATACTGTACATTTTAGGCAGCGTGAAATTTTACAGCCGCGTTGTCGGTGAGCTACTACCTGGACGCTAGCACTTGAGAGGAGCGTATGTCGGCCACCACGTGCAGGAAGTAGTAGCTCATGAAGACCCGTCGCTGTAGCAACAGGAAGGCAAAGCAGATGCTGTCCCAGATGATTCCCGCCTCGTCGCTTGGCAACTCGCACTGCTTGTTAGCCTGCTGCTCCGCTAATAGGAGGGAAAAGACAATAAAGGTTTGGTTTTAGTTTAGGAATGTCTCTGGGACTACCAACTAGTGAGGCAAAACTAGTTGCTGTTTTGTTATTTGGATACTGTAATGTGCTGTACTATATTGTATATCTGACACATTTGAAGCAGAAATGATTGGGCAACATTAATTACATTTTAGATAGATCATATTATTTTCTTACTATTTATTGGGCTTGATATATTGTTTGTTTGTGTATAGTGTGTAGTGTTCGTGCTATCCATGTGTCATAATTTCACAATTTCTGTTAAACTTTCCAAACAAATCCAGATGATGCAATCATACAGACATTATGGAGAACATCTGATTTTAGATGTGAAGGACGCTTATTCAAAAAAGGGAAATGGTCACAGCAGAACACAGAATACAAAATATGAAGATAATAAAGTCTGGACACTTACGCCGTGAGTAGCCTTTTATAGTGCAGGCCAAGCTGAACAACTGGATAAGCCAGCAGTGGTTGGCGACCAGGGCCTTTATATATCCACAGGCCGCGATCTAAATACAGAAAAAAAACAGTTTAGCGAGACACATGCAAAAACAACACAAGCTGATTCAACACTAAAATGGCCACGGAGCAATGCTCCATCTTTGTTGTTGACATTTCGCGGGAAAAGGTTTGGACAGTCTGGGACAATCAAAAGATTATAAAAACAGTAAGTTCATGTTTCAGCGTTAGCAAACAACACGTTTTACATTTGAACTAGCGGAACAGCACAGGATGGGGAGAGCGATTACATGTCATTGTATTTTCATTTTATTATTGATCTTAAACTCCGAGACACATATCTAGTGTGTGTGTTGGACATCCGAACACAGTGACCGCGATTTATATTCTTCGGCTCTCCTTCCAAGGGTCAGCGGTGGCTTACCGACAGGATGTTCTTCATGGTGATCACAAACACATTGTAGGCGATCAGGAAGTCCCAGTAGTGTAGGGTTGATTTGATTGGCTTGAGCAGCAGGTCTCCACCGAAGAGCAGGAAGTAGAAGCAGGCCACCAGGTAGCCCATGCAGAAGATGCTGATGCGGGTGGTGCCCGTGATGAAGATGATGGTCAACACGAACCAGAACAGGTAGCTGAACATGATCACCTTCAGCATGTCCAGGTACGACCTATAGGGGGGGAGAACAGTCAGGTAAGTCTCTGTAAAGATGCTGTGATGAACATCTTCTCATGACACATGCAGACTGACACATTGGGCAGTCATGGGTGAGCGGTTAGGGCGTCAGACTTGCATCCCAGAGGTTGCCGGTTCGACTCCCGACCCGCCAGGTTGGTGGGGGGAGTAATCAACCAGTGCTCTCCCCCATCCTCCTCCATGACTGAGGTACCCTGAGCATGGTACCGTCCCACCGCACTGCTCCCCATGGGGCGCCACTGAGGGCTGCCCCCTTGCACGGGTGAGGCATAAATGCCATTTCGTTGTGTGCAGTGTGCAGTGTTCACTTGAGTGCTGTGTCACAATGACAATGGGAGTTGGAGTTTCCCAATGGGCTTTCACTTTCACTTTTCACTTTCACAGACGCTCTACTGATGACTTAAATGGAAGCTGACACAATTTAGTTCAACAGTGATTCATGTAGCATGAATCTCCCGGCCCCTCCTCCTCATCATAGTTGTACTGTTGGCCAGTTAATACACTGTCAGGTTGAATGATTCAATTAACTACTCATGTGAGAGACAATAATATGAATCAGCTTCACACGTACAAGCTGCAGGGTGCACTGTGCACAGCCTCAAGAGTTTGCATAACGTGGTCAAAATGTGTACTGCCAGTGATTTAAGGTTCCATTTCTAGCCTCATGCTGACTTGAGATCTGCCTGCGGGTAGTCATACTGTACTTGGCCCTGACCTGAAAAGCCCTTCCTCGTTTTATATTCCTACACGGTTGGCCCGGCCGTGTCCTCACCCGCCAATGTCAACAGCGTTAAGTCAGCAAGCCTCTCCCTGCAAAGACGAATCGGAGACTCCACTCAGTCCCCCCCCCCCCCTTTAATGTGATCTCGAGTCACAGAGTTCAGCCGAGGCACAGTCAACACACTCGATGCCAGTCAAGCAAGAACGGCTAATTGTCTTGACTTGACGGAATATTACGTTACAAACTATGACAAACTGCTTCCAATACAATAGAGGCAGTTACAAGTTGGACAGGTCGATACGACTTCCCCGGGTTATCTGAGAGTTTTTGGGCCTCGAGGCGAGCACAAAACGCAACAGCTCAACAAATTCTTTCCTTGAGGGTAATGGGACAATTGATGTGATAACCCCACGCAGATGTCAAAACAATGGTGTAAAAAAATGACATTGTCAACTACAGGGAGCTTTGAGAGAGGCCCCTCACACGGAGAAATGTTGAAACTCTGTACAATGTTACACTACATTACATGTGTCCTCTTGTGCAAGATGGGGCTCAACTTGATATCTATTTCTTTCAAAAGGCACTTACCCTAGTTGCCTTCTAGGGAATTTAAGCCGAACATTCCACAATGTGCTGAGACTAATTTGATTGGATGGGTGTAAATTAAATGAATTTAGCTGATCGCTTCCACACAATTAACTTCAGAAAGCTGTTGAATTACTTTTGTCCCCATGCAGTACCCTTCATGGGGTAATATGTACAGAATGGGCCTGTATGGTTAAAGTACATGTTTCATGTCCAGATCAAAAAATCTGGCAAAGAATCTACAGGTACACGACCTAGTCAATCAAAACCTGGCCAGCTGCTCTCTTTCCGACCACAGTATCTCACTTGCTATAAGCCTCTTGGGTTATGGCATTGTTTTTTTTATTTATATGTTTATTGAAGGTATCGGTCAAATACAATGATAAAATTATACATTTGGGTTTTTAACTTTTCCTTAACAAATATACACAGTACAGAATCACAGATACTAAATTAGAAGCTAAATGGATTACAAAAAGGTAAATAATAATACACAATAAAAAGACATACAAACAAAACAAATCCTTGAAAACAAAAAACAAAACACAACAAAAAAACAAAAACAAAAACAAAAATTGGGCCTCACAACTGACAAATAAATACAAGATTAAAGCCAGAAAGAAAAAGGTAACAAAGGTAACGGCTGCCTACTGGTAACACACCCCTAAAAGTATAGCCTACACGTCGGAAGATGGGAACTGAATTGATTTCAAATGTTCAAGAAAAGGGTTCCACATTTTGTAGAATTTAGCCGTCGACCCATGTAGTGTAGCTCTTATCTTCTCTAATTTGGAAAAGGACAAAAGATCTCTCAGCCATTGATAAACTGTGGGAGGAGCAGAGGATTTCCACTTAAATAGGATCAATCTCCTTGCCAGGAGGGTGGCAAATGCTACAAAATCAGCCTTGTATTTAGGGATCATGAGAGCAAGGGGTAACACTCCAAATAGGACTGTTACTGGGGTAGGGTCACAGGGCACATTTAAAACAGTTGAGAGAATATTAAAGATTTCAGTCCAGAAATTGTGAAGACTTGGACAAGATAGAAACATGTGAATTAGGGAAGCTGGAGACTGTTGGCATCGATCACACTGGGGGTTTATATGGGGGAAAATCTTAGATAGTCTCTCTTTAGTCCAGTGGGTGCGATGAAGGATTTTAAATTGTATTAAACCATGTTTGGCACAGAAAGATGAGGAGTGCACACGGTGTAGGATTCTGTCCCATATATCCTCCTCCAACACCTCCCCAAGATCTTGTTCCCAAAGAGTCTTAATGGAAGAAAATGAATGATTGCATTCAGAGAAGATTTTGCTATACATATATGAAATGAAACCTTTCTCTCTGAAAACTGGTTGCAGAAATGTGTTTTTTTCATCTTCCGGCTTAGTGGGGAAGTTAGGGGTTTCAGCTTGAATAAAGCTGCGTATCTGCAAATATTGAAAAAAATTATTTCTACCCAAGGAGAATCGTTCGGTCAGCTGCTGAAACGAGGCAAAGGTTTCGTCTATGTAGAGGTCACTGAAAGAGGTGATACCTGCTTGCACCCATGCAGAGAATGCCTTGCCCATTAATGATGGTGGAAATGAATGGTTTTGATTGATAGGACCATGAAGTAGAGATGGAGTAATGTCAAAGTGAAGCTTAAACTGTTTCCAAATTTTGAGAGTAGTCCTCACAAGTATATTTTTTGTGTATCGCACAGTGGAACAGGTTCTAGGAGAATATAGGAGTGCTGGGAGGGAAGACGGTTTGCAGGAAGTAGCTTCCATATTGACCCAGGCGGCAGACTGTTCTACATTTGGAAGTTGTAGCCAGTAGTGAAATATACGTAGGTTGGCAGCCCAATAATAAAATTGGAAGTTTGGCAAAGCAAGGCCACCCAGAACTCTAGGTCTTTCTAAATAAAGTTTGCGGAGTCTTGAAGGCCGACCCTGCCATAGGAATTCAGATATCAAACTGTCTAATTTACGGAAGAAAGTTTTGGTTAGGTATACTGGCAAGCACTGAAAGAGGTAAGAGAATTTAGGTAGAATATTCATCTTAACCGAGTTAACGCGCCCAGCCATAGATAGGGGGAGTAAAGACCAGCGTTTAAGATCTTGTTTAGTCCTAGTTAGCAAAGGATCAAAGTTTGCTCCGAAGAGCCTTTCAAACTTATCTGTTACTTGAATACCTAGATATGTGAATTTATCAGAAACTACTTTAAATTGTATATTTGTTTGTGAAATAAAGGTACGTCCGGCTGTGTTCAAAGGAAAGATCTCGCTTTTGTCATAGTTGACCTTGTAGCCTGAAATAGCCCCAAAGGCACTAAGTGTGGAAAGTACGTTTGGCAGTGAAGAACTCAGATTAGAAAGGAAAAGAAGTAAGTCATCTGCATACAGAGCTACCCTTTGCTCAACTTCACCCCTGAGTATTCCAGAGATCTGTGGATGAAAACGTAAAGCTACAGAGAGAGGCTCAATAGCAATTGCGAAAAGTAAAGGAGATAATGGGCAGCCCTGCCTGGTACCACGTTGAAGATTGAAGTATTCTGAGTTAATATTGTTAGTTCTAACTGAGGCAGATGGGAGATGGTATAAGAGTTCAATCCAGGAGATGAATTTGTCACATAACCCAAACTTCTTCAGGGTGTAGAAAAGGTAATTTAACTCCACGCGGTCGAAGGCCTTCTCCGCGTCCAATGCAACAACGGCCTCCGAACCGCGTGAAGGAAGGGAGTATATTATGTTAAATAGACGTCTAATGTTGAAAAAAGAATGTCTATTTTTAATAAATCCTGTTTGGTCATGAGATATCAATGAAGGTAAAATGGAGTCTAAACGCATAGCCAACACCTTAGCTAATAGCTTAGCATCTACATTGATCAACGAAATTGGCCTATAGGAGCTGCAGAGGAGTGGGTCTTTGTTTTTTTTTAATATTAAGGAGATAGATGTTTGCCGTAGAGATGGTGGTAAGCAGGAGGAAGTAAATGATTCATTCAACATTTCAAGCAGAAGAGGGGTCAATAAACCAGAGAATTTTTTATAGAATTCTACGGGGAAGCCGTCTGGGCCTGGACATTTACCACTTTGCATTGCACGAATTGCACTGGAGATCTCATCCAATGTGATTGGCTGTTCTAAATCTGACGCTGAGGTTGCATCTAAGCTAGGTATAGGAAGGTTCTGAAAAAAGGAGTCTAATTCTGATATCCCGCCGTGTGCCTCAGAAGTGTATAAGTGACTGTAGTAATTTTTGAATTGGTCATTTATTTGTTGTGGATCAACTGTAGTCCCTGTTGGTGTATTTATCTTCAGAATTTGTCGAGCTGAGGTTTTGCTACGCAGTTGATGAGCTAGCAGTTTGCTGGCTTTATCACCTTGTTCATATAGAGTGTATCTACATTTAAAAAGGAGATCTTCAGCAACAGTGCTTGACAAGTTATTAAATTCGGATTGTAATACCAGTCTCTGTTTATACACATCAGGGGAGGGAGAAGAGGCATACGTTTGATCAAGTTGTGAAATTTGAGATAGAAGTTCTGCAATTCTTTTTTCTCTCTGTCTTTTCTCGTAGCTTGCATAAGAAATGATGATTCCCCTGGCAAATGCCTTAAATGTTTCCCATAGGATAGAGGGGGAAGTGTCTGCAGTTTTATTGACCTTGATAAACACATCTATATTGGTGGACATGAATTTCACAAACTTATCATCTGATAGTAGACGAGTGTTAAAGCGCCATGGTGGACGCGGCTTTGTATGACCTTTCCATTTAAGTTCCAGAGTAACAGGACTATGATCAGAGATAACTATGGGGTTATATGTACATGAGTGCAAAGCAGGAAGGAAGCGATTATCTAATAGAAAATAGTCTATACGTGTGAATGTGTGGTGCATATTTGAGAAAAAGGAATAAGCTCTACCAGTTGGGTTCAGGAACCGCCAGGCATCAGATACATGAAATTCTTTTAAAAAGGCTTTGATTAGTTTAGCTGACTTTGATTGAGGCTTGCTATTCATAGAGGAGCGGTCTAAAGGAGTCAGCCAACAATTAAGGTCGCCAGCTAAGATGAGGCGCTGAGACTGCATATCTTGCAACAGAGAAAAAAAGGATTTGAAAAAAAATTCGTCATCCCAATTAGGGGCATAGACATTTGCTAAAATCACTGGGTTGTTATAAAGTGTTCCTGTTACTATGACATATCTTCCATTTTTATCTATTTTGGTTTTTGACAAAGTAAATGGTACAGACTTGTGAATTAGAATTGCTGTTCCCCTTGCCTTACAGCTGAATTGCGAATGATACACCTGGCCAACCCATCGTTTCTGCAACAAAAAGTGTCTATCTGTTTTCAAGTGCGTTTCCTGTAGGAAAGCGATGTGGGTCCCAAGAGTTTGAAGATGATGAAGAACTTTGCTCCTCTTGACTGGTTCATTCAGTCCTTTTACATTCCAGCTTGTAAATTTGAGAGCATGTCCCCCATGTTGAAGAGTGGGATTTGGAATACTTTGGGGGTTCATATTATGTCAAGAATGGAGAATGGAAAGGCATGATACAGTAAGCGTAACATTATAATAAAGAATCTGGCGTTGAGGTTACACAAGTTAGAAGGCCCATACACATACAAAAAGTAAAAATAAAAAAAAACATAGTAAACATAGACACAGATACAAACCAAAGACTGCTGAAGCGTCAACCTGAACTTGACGCACGCACCTCTCCCTAAAGAACACATTAAACTCTTAATGGAACCTAACTTCCTTGCCCACTGGGCCAAGTACTAGGCTAAAGCCTAAATGTATTACAATAATAAAAAGCACAGTATTGTTTTCCCATTTCTTTTGTCTTCCTTTTTTACAGAAAAAATGAAAATAGTGACGGTTCACAAGCAAAAGCGTGCATGTCTGCATGCACTGTAAATAGCCAATGCTATTAAATGAGGGCTACTGGGTGAGTGAGAAAAAAAAAAACAGCTGAATGATATATATGTCAGATAAGTAGAATTATTATTTGGCATTCAACATAATGAGTAGCATAGCCCAAACATGCTGTTCAAAATTCCCTCTACTCCACTGTCCCACTCACTGTGGTCGTCACAAAGGCCATTGCTTTGTCAGGATTAGTAAATTTGTGAACCTCACCAGTTTCCAGTGTGATTTTTAGCTCCGCAGGGAAGAACACTCCGAATTTGATAGAAGGGTGCTCGTGTAGGATCTTCTTTACTGGGTTGAATGCCGCCCGTTTCCTTGCTACCTCAGCCGTGAAGTCAGGAAAGATGGACACTCTGTTACCGTCACGTTGTAGTGGTGGGGATGCCTCCGATGCGAGTCGAAGAATCTGGTCACGGACATCGAAGTAGTGTACTCTGAGTACAAACGCGCGCGGACGCGGCGTAACATTTCCAATCTTCCTCGGCTTTTCACGGGGAGTGCGATGTGCTCGGTCTAGCAAGGGCGGTTCCTCCAATCCCAGCATTTCTTGAAGAATCTGAGCGATGAATTGTGTAGGACGAGTACTCCCTTCGTCTCCCTCGGGTATCCCCAATATGCGGAGATTATGCCTCCTCTGCCTGCCCTCTAGGTCGTCGCATTTTTTCTTTAGTGCACACACTTCGGCGGATAACGCTTCGAGTTTTGACTCCAAGCTAGCAACTGTGTCGCTGTGAGTTGAGGCGAAAGTCTCCAGCTCTTGAATAGTGGAAGCATGGGTACCCACGGTGGCTTGCAAGCCCGACAATGAGTTTTGGAACTCCTCTTTGACGGCAGATATTTCGTTTCGGAGACTGTTGGATAAGAAGTCCACTTTAGAATCGATCTTGCCACATATGTCCTCTTTTAAAGCTTGTAGAGCCTCCGTGAATTTAGTTGCACTCAACATGTCTGACTCCATGCTAGCCACCTCACCAGCGTTAGCAGTCCCTTTAGTTGAGCTTTTAGGAGAATCTGGCTTGTTCTTGCGTGGTGGGTTCTTTGAATTAGGCATCACAATCGAAAGCTTACACTTAAAGATGACGGAATGGGAAAGTATAACACAAATATTAACCGTACTGTGCTTAATATGAAGATAAAAGTTGTACTTGGCAGGAGCTCACGGAAAACACGTCTACTCCATTACCTGCGCACTAGCGCCCCCCTTGGGTTATGATTTTGAAATGATTGCTCAATGAAAACATCTGTATTCCTCTGTAAATTCCTAAGTAACTAAAGGGAGGGTGTTCATGCTTGACGCCTGAAGCCGTTTGTATTACCAGCCCCATGAGAAACAGGTTCAGGTCCAGGTCTACCTGCAGTGGATGAAGTCTGGCACGGGGTTGTGCTGACTGAAGGACGCGGCGTCCAGGTCTTGGCAGATCTCCACGTTGTCCCCGGCGACGAGCCGCACGGCCGCCTCGTTCTCCTCCTCGAAAACGTGCCTCTGAAGCGAGACACCCAGCAGCAGCATGAAGTCATCTAAGAGATGAGAAGAGAAGAGAAGAGAGGAGAAGAGAAGAGAAGAGAAGAGAAGAGAAGAGAAGAGAAGAGCACAGAGGAGAACAGAGGAGAAGAGATCAGCACATCAAAATCATCCAGACTGTTTGATTTCAACAAGTGTGGTCCTTCACACTGCTCTTGAGCTACTCACAGAGAAGAAATAGTGGGTTGGGTCGAGTGTGGAAGTCGGGGAAGTAGAGCCACTTCACCACGTTGGAGTCCATACTAGAGGAGGGAGCTCTCCAGGGATAGTCTGCAATCATCACAAAACAACATACTGATTAGGCTTCGGATTAGGCACTTTCTGTTTCCAAAATTATAGACTATCAGCATTTCCCTACATTAAACTGATAAACTACAACAACTTTACAACAAATATCTTTAAATCATAAACATACCATGAAGTAACAAAAATATCAGGATAATTGTGCTATAATGACTATAGTTTGCCAATTCCTGCCTAAGCTGTGAGGTCTGTCATTTCTCATCCCAGAGAAGATGACTGTTCTTTGGACGGATAATGGGAAATTGTTGACTTACTTTTGTCCTTGACACCAATAATCCCTTCTCCCTAGCAGTTAACCCCTTGGCGCAGAGCCTCTGTTATAACCTTATCGTCACTAAAATGGTAATGACCAAGTCTTTATCGGTTACCTAAGACTCATTGAATTCTCTTAGCAGTGTTGTTTTATACCTTGTAGAATGGCAATAAAAGGCTTTGTATTGTATTGTATTGTATTGTATTGTGTATTGTATTGTATTGTATTGTATTGTATTGTACTGTTATGAAACAGAGTAGTAACAGAGTAGTAACAGAGGCTACGACCAACCTGAGCAGGCAGAGGGCGGGATGCCAATGCAGACCAGGTACTGGAAGGAGAGCATGCAGGCCAGGAAGCAGCAGTACTTGGGCCACACCTGGGCAATGGCCTTACGCCGCCGCTGGTACATCACCGCAATCAGGCCGAAGGCGTGTAGCATGGCATAGAAATCCATACGCTGGCCAATCACATTCACCGCCAGCAGGAAACACGTCTGATAGGATGAGAATGAGAGAGAGAGAGAGAGAGAGAGAGAGAGAGAGAGAGAGAGAGAGAGAGAGAGAGGAGATGAAAGAGAATTTGAGTGTGAAAAGAACACCTAATTCTTAAGTCTATGTTTTATTCGCCCATCTAGCTAACACCTAACTAAACACAACACTATGCACTAGGTTTATACAACCTTGTCAATGACTAAAAAAATCCACCACAATGGAAGGTGTCTTGTCATTTTACTGATGGTCTGTCTGGTGGCTTTCTTCCAAAGGATTTGTAAGTTCTGAAGCTAACACGCGCAACACAGTGTTATTCCAGTGTAAACAAGTGATGGGCATACCTCCAGGCCAAACTTGTAGAAGAAGTAGTTGATGAAGTACTTGGCGCAGTTGAGGATGCCATCGTCCAGGTGCTGGCGAGTGATGTCGTGGAAGATGGTTCTGGTGACGGGTGTGGTGAGGTTGTTACGCATGCGATAAAAGTCCTGGTGACGATAGACGGTCACTTCAAACGCCAGCAGGGCCAACATCAACAAGTTGTTCTGCAGAGGAAGAGAGACAATAAGAGTGAGAGAGAGACGGGCAAGATGAAAAATGTCTGTCTTGAAAATGAAAAGTTTGGATCCTGGTATGAACGTGGGTGGTTTGCAGGTAAGCAGCACTTAAGTTTTGAACGTAACTGATGTGGGAACGGGCGCCGGTAACGTTCTGCTCGGCCTGATAACACAAAGAGTGGGAGCCAAATAGAGGGCTCATTTGGACTTGAAATTGGGAATTGGAACATACATGTGTGTGTGTGTGTGTGTGTGTGTGTGTGTGTGTGTGTGTGTGTGTGTGTGTGTGTGTGTGTGTGTGTGTGTGTGTGTGTGTGTGTGTGTGTGTGTGTGTGTGTGTCTGTGTGTCTGTGTGTGTGTGTGTGTGCGTGCGTGCGTGTGTGTGCACTCACCCTGAGGTTCTCCAGCAGGGGGGAGAACTTCTTGAGGCCGACCCAGTTAGCAGGATCTATTGGCCCACTGTAGAGCAGGGAGCGGCTCATCTCACTAGTCTCCCTCTCCGAGTAGTTCTGGGGCTGCAGGTGGGGGGGAGAGAGAGAGAGAGAGAGAGAGAGAGAGAGAGAGAGAGAGAGAGAGAGAGAGAGAGAGAGAGAGAGAGAGAGAGAGAGAGAGAGAGAGAGAGAGAGAGAGAGAGAGAGAGAGAGACAGAGACAGAGAGAGACAGAGAGAGAGACACACACACACGCACAGACACACACACAGACACACACACAGACAGACACACAGACAGAGACAGATCAGAGACAGAGCCAAAATTTGTTTACATGGAAATGTGAGGAGAAAATGACAAATTGTGAATAGGAAGAGAAGTACAGTACATGTTGAAAAGGAAGGGAGAGGAGGAGAAAGAGAGGACAGAAGCATACCGAGAATAAACAAAAGATGAGGGATAAGCGGATGAAGTCATTCAGGATGTGTGAACAAGAAATAAACAGAGAGAGAGAGAGAGAGAGATACAGAGAGAGAGAGAGGGAGAGGGAGATACAGAGAGAGAGACAGAGAGACAGAGAGAGAGAGATAGAGAGAGAGAGATACAGAGAGAGAGAGAGAGAGAGAGAGAGAGAGAGAGAGAGAAAGAAAGAAAGAGAGAGAGAGAGAGAGAGAGAGAGAGAGAGAGAGAATCCAAAGGATTCCAAAGAACAGGCATCCTTGAAATAACAAACTATAGTCTATCAGGAAACACAGATGAGTCAGAGGGCAGCTCTGTTCCCGTTCCTCACTGCTAATTTTTTTTCCCTAGTACAGGGACGCCACAGATGGCCAAACTCGGCTTCTCATTGGTCAACCTTCACAACTTCCTGGGACAGGTTAGGGTTTAGACATGGGTTTTGGTCTGGGCACAATTTCGCATCAAATTCGCCAATACCTTGCTTATTTTGTGGCAAAAGTAAAGAATAAGAAACATTGCTTTCCTGATAGGTTAAGTTTAGGGAAGGTTTGGGTTTAGGCACATATCAAAAGTGGGGCGAGTGTCGGCGTGTTTGCGGCTTCAAGACTTTCCTGTAACACCCCCATCTCACGTGTTGCAGTCTTGCCGCTCTGGAAGTTCGACCAATCAGAGGACACCTCTGGCGTCACCCTACTAGGAAAAAAATATCGCTTCCTCACCATGGAGCAGTTTTTGGAGTAGGTGTGTGGCTGGATGGTGCTCAGCTGGTACAGCATCTTGCAGACAATGATGATACAGGTCCACACCGTGCACACGCTGGAGGCCAGTGGCCTGAACTGGCTGTAGGGCAGGGCGAAGGCCCAGCTCACCAGGAAGACGTAGTTGAACAGAGACACCTGCGGATTGGGCACAAAGACATGGGCGTCAAACATTTCAGGGACTGTAACCAAATACCCTGTATTGAAATATCTGTAAGCTGCTTTGGATAAAGTGTAAAGTAAGGTTTTCCCCATTACCAAAATTATCATCATTTTTCATGTGTCTCTACCCTTTCTGTGATAGGTCAGGGAAAATATTTTATCCTTTGCCTTTCCAAATCATCATCATCATCATCATCATCATCATCATCATCATCATCATCATCATCGTCATCGTCATCATCATTGTCCTTGTCATCATTATCATTTTCATATTTTCCACAATATAACCACCATCCTTTTTGTCAATATATTTTATCAACAAAGTAGAATTTCGCAAAATAATGATGATGATGATGATCATCATCATCATCATCATCATTATCATCATCATCATAAACTACGAAATCATTGTAATGACCTTTAACATCATCATCATCATCATCACTGTCATAATTACAGTGTATCTGCAATCCTGTCAGCATCATTACTATGCTTGCTCGGAGGTTATGGCCAGTTTTGTCTGAAGGCTTTGAAAAGGAATGACAACAGCATGTTGGCCTTGGCTCCTGTCTATGGTATTCCGCTGTGTTTTTATTCTCCGACACCAATATGCTATTCGTTACATGATATCCACTGAGGTTTTGGCAAACCACCAATCAATATTTGCTCAAGCCGCAGAAAATGATTAGCAGTCAAAACTCCTGAGGGCAAGTTGGCGGCTCGTGAAAACAAACTGGAATAACAAGTAAGAATGTTTAGGAAAAGTTTTTTTTATCGTTTTCCTTTGACAAAACAGGATATGTAGAGGTCATCCTGAATGTTTAGCAGCAGTGTGTTATCTTTGTAGTAGGATTGTCTTGTTTTATGGGCTGAGCTATACAACTGGCTTAGTACTATTTGACAGCTGATATCATGTGATCTTGTATATGACCCTGCATATGATCCGTACCAGGGCCGCTGACAGCTTGGGCTGGGCCTGGGGCAAAATCATCTGAAAGGCCTTCCTCCCACTCAATACATACAGTACAATGTGATGGGGTCCCAATTTTGGACCCCCCCCCTCATTGGGCCTGAGATAACTGACCCCTTTGCCTCCCCCTATCGGCTTCCCTGATCCTGACATCCAAATATCCTGGACCATCTCATCTCATCCCCAGCACCTCCATCTTGTAAGGCACTCTGTGACCCTGAAGTCTTAGCTCCTCATACTGCACCTCATTGGCAAATCTATGTACTGTATGTGTCCATATGCTAAAAGACATATTCATTTTCTATAATAGGATAAATGAAGTGTCTCTACTCTTCTATTCCGTACCTCTTCGAAAGACACTGAAAATTGCTGGATTTTATACATGGGAAAATAGCATATCTGTACAAGATATTTGAAGATTGCACTGAATCTTTTTTAAAATGTTTTTTACTCCTCCACTGTACGTCTTTGGTCAATAACGAGAGGGATGTCGATAAAGTATTGCTATTCTAGCACTCTACTCTACTATACCTCTTTGACGGAGACCTAAATGGTGTAGATAAATAAATAATCTCTCTCCTACCTCTTGGATACAGACACTGATGTATGTGGATAAATTAAGTATTTCTATTGTAGTACTGTACTACTGTACTGTACTACTGTACCTCTTTGATGGAGAACCAGATGACATATGGTAGGAGGAGACAGTTTTGGGAAGTGAAGTAATTTTATTTTAGCACTGTCATGTAGCTCTCATGTAGACCCAGATGATGTATAGGTAGATGATCTTGGGATAAATACAGGACCCCTACGCTCCTACCTCCTTGACAGCGACCCAGATGATGTATAGAAGGGGTCAATCTTAGATAAATAAAGAAGCACCTCTGCACTTTCTCTGCACATTTAGCGTTCTTGTACAGCATGTGCACACTGCATGTTGCTGGACATCATTTTAAATAAATAAACACTATCTACGCTTTCATTCTACCTCTTTGATGGAGATGATAATTACCACAATTGTTTTAAACAATCATTTTAATGGAAACTGTGGTGTCTGACAGCTTACAAGATTCAGAGATTCAAAAGTTCATTGTCATGGTCAAAAAAAGCAACAAAATTGTACTCCTCTTTGTACGTACCTCTTTGACGGACACCCAGATGATGTATGAGGAGACGATCTTGATGATGTGGAGCTCCAGCAGCCACCAGATGAGGAGCTGCAGCTGCTGCATGTAGTCCAGGAACTTTAGGAAGAGCACCGTCAGACGCTCCACCACCAGGTGCCATTTGTTACGCAGGTCTGCACACACACATACGCGAGCACACACACGTACACACACACATGCACGCACACACACACACCCACCCACACACACGCACACACACACACACACACAGACACACACACACACACACACACACACACGCACACACATGCACGGACATGTACACGCACACACACACACACACACACACACACACACACACACACACACACACACACACACACACACACACACACACACACACACACACACACACACACACACACACACACACACACACACACAACACCACTTAGTGACATGCACCCATTTAACCCAAGATACTATCCCTATAATGAAGAGCACAATCAGCACACAACCACAGCATATGCAGACAACTACAGCAAGACACCACTCACTGTACATGCACCCATTTGACCCAAGACACAATCCCTATTTCGGAATTATATTACGTGAAAGCCCATTGGGAAACTCCAACTCCCATTGTCATTGTGACACAGCACTCCACAGCACACAAGTGAACACTGCACACAACAAAATTGCATTTATGCCTCACCCGTGCAAGGGTGCAGCCCTCAGTGGCTCCCCATGGGGAGCAGTGCGGTGGGACGGTACCATGCTCAGGGTACCTCAGTCATGGAGGAGGATGGGGGAGAGCACTGGTTGATTACTCTCCCCACCAACCTGGCGGGTCGGGAGTCGAACCGGCAACCTCTGGGATGCAAGTCTGACACCCTAACCGCTCACCCATGACTGCCCACTAACACTGTTTGTTACTTACACGTAACAACCAGAGACTGTATACATAATTGGACTACAAATGTTCTGTGTACGTATGTGCAATGGATTTTTGGGGTCCAAGTTAGTGTATACGTGCATGTATATTACTTATTACGCAGGTCTGCACACAGACATAACCAGCAATCAGATAAGATGGCACCTTGGCCCCCTGGCCAGCGCTAAATGCAGGTGATGTATGTTTGGAGCCACACTCAGGTGACCCAAAACACTGCAGTCGGACAAACACAAAGACAAACAGTCTCTTCCATGGGTCCAGGTAACAAGACAGGGGTTTGTTTCTCAAAAGCGTAGTTGTTAACCTGTTAGCAACTTGGGTAGTTGGCAATGGGAAATGGCATAACAAACAACAAAGTAGCTAACACAGTTAGCAACTATGGTTTCGAGAAATGCACCCCAGCTCAGCTACATTACATGCACCAATTTAACTCAAGATAGAATTCCCATTATGAATGTATTACAGCTGAAATGGCAATGACCAAGTTGCTTATAATAAGCCAGCTGATAAAATTAAAATGTGTGCAAAAGTGTTAAAGTTTTAGAGGAGCCACACATTTATTGGTGCAACAAGCTTAATTTTATTACCTATTACGTATTCTAAATATTTGTACTATTAACTGTACCAGAAACAAATGTGATCACAACAAATGTGATCACATCAAATGATCTTTTCATTTTTTTGTATCGTGAATAATACATTATACGATCTTTTCACTTCAGTTGATATTCTGGGTTTGTCCTCAATAACCTTTCAAAAGCCAATGTGAATATTGCACTTTTGGTGTACTTGAGAATGTTATGTAAAACAAGACATGGTCAGCTTTTTTGAGAACATGGTGACATGCCATGTTCAACTGCTGTACCTCAAGATGATATTCAATGGCTCTGAGAACTTTATCCATTCTTTATCCATCTCATCCATTTTGTGATTATCCGGCTAAATCCTTGATTATCTCACTTTTTTGGTTCAGGTAATAACTTGTATTGTACTTTGTGTACATAGAGAGCAACACTTAATGTCATTTCCCTGACAGAGAAGTTCTTGTCTGTATTGTTAGTTTCCAGTGGTCTGTTTGATACAAAACTGCATAAATAACAAATGACAGGGTGCTTATGAGAGCTTTGAAGGGCCTTGCAGTTGAGTCGGGTCACGCCAGGGCAGCTTCTTTCCAAAATGCTAGTGGTCTCTACAACACATAGGAAAATGATTACCCTGAATATGATATGGTGGCCCTAATACCTCTGAGGTCTTTTCATGGCCACAGCTGGAATAAAACAAAACAGTTAAGAGACAGTCCTTCAGATTAAAGGATCAGCCAAGAAAATGCCTTGAAAACAATGACCCCATGCTAACGGTAGGTCCGCTAGGATAAATCACGCCATTGCCTCCTGACACTTTGTTGAGTCTCTGTTCTATCTAGATTTATGAAATCTTCGCATTTATGAGCAATCTCGGGCCGTTTCTTGCTAAAGGTAAGAGTTCACCATGTGTGTCAGCTCGTTCGATCGTTTGCGTCACACACACTAAAATGCCCCTCACACACTCCAGCTGTGTACGGCTGCTGTGCTCTGTTCCCAAAGTGGCTCGGCACCAAATGCAGCACGGGGAGTAATAATGGAGCATTCTAGAAACAAAAACATGTGGGGGTCGAAATGCGTCAGACGACGGAGAACAGCGATGTACAAGGGGGCAATGTGAGTCATAAAGGGGGGGACACACTCACTGAGTCACTTTGTGGGAGAATTGATGAAAATAATGAAACATTTGATTTTTACAACTGGGTCACAGTTAATCTGTCCAAGATTTTTCAAAGATTAAACTGAATGGCAAAAGATATGAACAAAACTCAACCAAAACAATGAAGAAGTATTTCCAAATGCAACCCCCCCTTAATTAATTATTTTTTTAAACTTTGTTTATCATGCTGGAAAGGCTTGCAAACACCCTGCAATGGCATTCCAAACAGCTGGCGGGTTTGAAAGAGCTTATGGCTGATTAAACACAATAGGAAGAGAGGGGGCCAAGCCACCGGCTGAACAAAAGAGAAAAATTACAGAGAGAGAGAGAGAGAGAGAGAGAGAGAGAGAGAGAGAGAGAGAGAGCTAGAGTGAGACAGACTGATGGAGAAAGAGAGACAGAGAAAGAGAGGCAGAGAGAAAATGAGTAAGTGACAGAGCCAATGGCACTCATCCCCGACCTGGCCTGCAATGGCGTGTTTACTCCCCAAACATGTCTAGACACTTTTTTATATTCCCAGCTATTTACTCGTCTCTCTTTGCCTCCTTCCTGTTCTGCCCTGCTTAAACACTTCTTCAGAGAACATTGTTGCTCTATTGAAAGCCCTCCCTGTACGCGGATTCATGGAGTGTGCTTTTTGTCAGCGTGTGCTCTTTCTCTGAGAGTACACTTTTTTCTCAGAGTGGTTCTGCTACTATACAGTACATTCACAGTGTATTAAACTCTCAGCAGGGCCTTCCTCTTTGAATGGCTCCCATTCCTCACTCTTGCAGCTCCATTTAAGCTACATCATTTTATTACAAGAGAGAGCAAAGAGAGAACGGGAGAAGCTCAGTTTACGCTGGTACCGATTCCTATTTTGGAGATAGCTCCAACTCGGGCCTTTCAGTGAACGTTTGGAAGGCTTTCTTGTTTTGCAGAATGAATAAAAGAGCAACAACTTGGCTTTGTTTCTACGTTTGTGAGCCCTTCCAAACCAGTAGTGGGACATGAAACTATATATGCTCTTTTAAGACGATACAGTCTGTTTCAAATGTCTGATCATAAAGGACAACAATAAACACTGCAATATACTTATATGATATTTTAATATTTTGCTCAATGCCTACACTTCAATGTAGATTGTTTAAAGTTTTTGAGGTAAATCCACTGCTTCTGACGGTGTTACGCTAGACATGTAGAGTTCAGATGCAAAACCCCCTAAGTGCCACTTCAGAAAATAATATTAATTCATTTTTATTTAATACAAAGCTATCAAAATTGCATATTTTTTATTTTATTTATGTAATATAACTATTTATATGTATTATCAAGTACATGAATGTAAACCAAACTAACAACGGGATTCTCTAAAAATATAGAAGTGCAGGTCTTCAGAAATGGAGTTAGGGGTTTTTGCATCTGAACTCTTCACATGTAGAGTGAAGACTTGGCTAAATATGTTAGTGTAATTTTCAAGGGCACGGGAATATAAGTGATTATTAAAAACTGTTTGTCTTTTGTGGCACAGTTATTGCCTCGACATTCCAGACAATTCAAAGTGTTTTTCCAGATCCAAACCAAAAACAGTCCTTGTGATATGGAAATCCTGTCATGAATATGAACAAATGAGAGAATAGGATATAGAAATAGTATCGTTAGAACATAAGAGCCCTAGGCTTGCTCCAGAAAAAAAGCACAATAATAATAATAATAATAACAATACTTTTGTTTTATATAGCGCCTTTCAAAACACCCAAGGTCGCTTAACAAGGTATCGTGTAGGAAAGTGTGCGTGTGTGTGCGCGAGTCAGTGCATGAGTGCATGTGTGAGTGCATGTAAGTGAATGTGCTTGTGGAACTAGCAGCCATAAGCCTCCATAAGCCATAACCCATGCTATGGGTTGCTATCTAGTCAAGCAAAATATTTTGATACACCGCCAGCTGTGCAACACCTTGTCATAGAGAAATCTTGTCGTCTCTTTTACCTTGTACTAGTGCTTTACCTGAGCCATAATCCAGGGGTGGCTCCTCCTTCTGACACGAGATGCCATCTGCTTTACTTGGTATACATGGAGCATCTTCCACCGGCCTCTTCTTCAGCACCTCCTCCTCTTCCTCCTCCTCCTCCTCCTCTTCCTCCTCCTTCAGATCCACCTTCTCTCCAGCCTCCTTGTCTTCGGTGGTGGAGTTGAAGGTGGGCTTGATCATGGAGATGTCCGCCAGACTGCCATCCAGGTGCACCAGCCTACAGATTTCAATGAGGATATGATTGACGTCAGTGCCCGCTAATATGTGAAAAGGTTGGTATCCAAATTGTGTCCTCTTGTACTTTTTTTTTCTAGCATTTTTTGGGGGGGCTTTTTGGCCTTTATTATTATAGAACAGTATGAGAGTAGACCGGAAATGACTGGGAGAGAGACGGGGCAGGGTCGGGAAATGACCCCGTGGGCAATTTAAGCCCAAATGTGGGGGGCCACAGCGCCCCCAGACATGCTCGTCATTCTACGTTATATAGTAATTGTTTGGCATGGAAATGTCTATGACAATGAAACTTGGCTTTACTTGACGCCAGTGTCATATGTATGACATTACAGTGTCATAATAGCATCAAAAGAGTACCATGACACTCATGGACGAGTCATTCACATGACGTCAATGTAATAAAAGCTTTATATTCATGAAAAGTGGACATTGTTAGGGCTGCCTTTACCATAACCGAATGTTACTTAATGTCACAGTCATAAAATGTTTAGGACTTGATCCTGCCTCCCTCACAGCATGTGTCCCGGAAACAAAATAGTTTTAGACTCCATGCAAAACTGCTGACTGTGTGGTTGAATCTGAGTTTTTGGGAGTGGCAACCTACAAGCCATATACCAATTTGTCACAGCATGAAATATGAATGAACAGAGAGCCCCTATATCATGGTCCTTGTCAAACCACCAAATGAAAGCTGTAACCTTGGGGTCATGCTGTGGATAAGTCATCCATGCAGAGGAGCAAATCATGGCTACTGTATGCCTCAGACATTAGACAAATTGAAAGACTGAACAATATGTGGGCATTGAACACATTATTTAGATATAAATGACTAAACTTTCAAACTCAGTGCAATACTTTTCCAGTTGATATCACCGATTATTTATGGCCTTGAGGTGAAAATGAAAAAAGTATCAATAACAATAAAAACAAAATAAATCAATCAATAAATACATAAAAACAAAAAGGATGAAAACAAACGAAAAACAACTATCCAAATGCAAAAAAGAAAAACAGAAACTCTGCTTTGTGCAACCATACACACTGTAGTGTATAGACTTCTTCTGCGGTTTTTGACATAGTAGATGTATTTTGTGGTCAGGGCTGCTGACAGCTTTGGCTGCGCCCAGGACAAAGTCCTCTGAAAGGGCCCCCCACCCAATACATTCAATGTAATGAGGGCCCAATCATGGGCCCCCCATCTCCATGGGCCCAGGACAGCTGACCCCTTTGTGCCCCCCCCTTGTCGGCTTCCCTGTTTGTAGTAACAGAGGTGAGGGTTGTGTAACGACAGCTAATACCACTATTGTATGGATTATTTTTTTTATTTTTACTGTATTACTTAATAAACATATTCATTTCTTGTACATCAATAACCGTACTACTGACCTGGTGATGGTACTCTTCTGCTTGTCGGCTACGGACTTGATGTCTGTGAGCTGCAGGAAGCGCTGGTGGAAGTAGTGCAGGTGGAGGATGCAGACCAGTAGGAAGGAGGTGGGGATGAAGATACGCGTGAAGAGGGCCGGCACCGAGAACTTCTCTAGACCCAGGTCCTCAAGGCTACACAAACGCACACGCACACACACATGCACATACGCACACATACGCACACACACGCACACACACACATATACAAGCACACACACACACACACACACACACACACACACACACACACACACACACACACACACACACACACACACACACACACACACACACACACACACACACACACACACGCATGCACACACACACTCATGCACCCACACACACACACACCAAAGTAAATGATTAGAACACACACAAATACCATAGTCTAGTATTAGCAACAGTAGACCTAGGGTTTATGCTTTACACAAAAATCTTTAAAAATGTAGGATCTCACTCACTCACGCACGCACGCACGCACGCGCACACACACACTACACACAGACTTACTCCTGGGTGTCCATGCCTGTCATGTTGGACCATATGTGTATGGAGGAGTCGAACTGGAAGGTGTAGACCAGGACGAGCACCAGCATGGTGTAGACCACCACAGACATCCAGAAGTACTTCAGCATCCTCCTCCAGTGCTCATAGTGGACCTACACAACAACACACGCACATGCACACGCACGCACGCAGGCACGTATATATACATTATGGAAAAACAATTATGCTATTTGTGTAGCGCCAGGATTGTGTGCGTGATTGTGTACGTCATGAGAAGGACATTGTATATGCAACTGTTACTGCGTCATATAAAATAATGAAGCAGAAAACTGCACAACACACAAATGCATTATTATATTATATTATATTATATTATATTATATTATATTATATTATATTATATTATATTATATTATATTATATTATATTATATTATATTATATTATATTATATCTGTTTGAAGAGTGTTTGGTACCTGGTAGAGGGCCACGCAGAAGAGGAACATCATCATGTAGATGATCTTGTACATGACGATGCGTCCCTCGAAGCTGACGAAGAAGAACATGCCGGCGCAGATGTAGATCCAGTACTTGTTGAGCATGCGCATCACCGTGCTGCCCAGCACATCCATCATCTCCCTCTGCTCCTCCACCGCCGCCTCCTCCTCTTCCTCCTCCTCAAACTTCTTATCTGGAAAGGTAATGATACGCAGGGCAGGTAAGGTCAGGTGCTGATGAAAGACTTATGCCGAAACATCTGTCTGTGTGTTAGGTCAACCCACTGAATAAAACAACAAGAGCTGCAGTTGAGAGTGCTGCTTTTCTACAACATTGTGCACAGGGCAACTTTTGGAGCAATGTTGCTGGCAACAACGTGAGTGGCTACTAATTTTTTCATTTGTTTGTTGTTGTTTTTTTTAAAGAAGATGATTCAAGTAATGTTACTGCAAAACCGTAAAAAAACTGTAAAACTGTAACTGTAACTGTTCACTGTAAAACAACATCTTATTGCATTCTTGCACAATGAGATTGCTTAAGAAGTGGACAATGCCAACCGGCCTTACTCTTTGGCATGGCAAGTCCCAGTTTAGTACCCCAGAACTTCCTGAAAGTCCTGACGGGGCACCTCTACGACCCTTTGCTCCCCGCCCCAATCTCATTGATGGACCGTAGTCGGAAAAAACATCTCATAGACAGGTAGTTGTCAGAGGTGGTAGACCTACATGTTTTTTAAAAGCTAGAGGTGGTCTTTTAAAAGCTTCTGTATGCTACTGAATAGGATTCATAGACTGAGTTGTGGAAAGGTTACAAGGTGCAAATTGAAGCCTCCCAGGCTTCCACCGATATGAATTTAAGGGAGTTGTTGAGTGTGTTTATAATATTTGTTGCTTTATTGCGTAGGAGATTTTTTTTTGCCCCTCAGCCTCCTTCTGATTTACAGACACAGCAATTCTCTCAAGATAGGCTACAGTTCACTTGGGGTTGTAAATTACTGCAAACTTTGCTTTGTATTCAGGCCCTTCGATTCTTCTTGCGCGATGGTCCAAAACATAGCTTGCGCATTGACAGCAGGAGGGAGTGGTGTGTATTGTGTATCAGCAGGATTTTATATGCTTCTCTAGGGCTTCTAGAGGGAGTGAACGAGAGAGTGCAAAAAAGTTTGAGGTCCAAATGTCAACAGCTTGTTTCCAGGCCTCCCACGATGGTGTGATTTGGAGGGAAGTAAAAGTCTTTTACCATCACTAAGTTTGGTCTGGTTTTAGTTAATCAATGAAAGTGTTTTTTATTTTAATTGGGACTGTAGAGTGATGATCAAATAAATGCTAATCGGTTGAAAGGGGTGCATGGTGACACAGAGAGAGATAACACACACAGCTTGTTCCACAATAACAAAAACAAAAACCATGTTCTATTGCCCTAAACAAAGACTTGACACATGAAACAACAAGGAAAATATCACCCCACTGCTTGCTGCAGCTTTCCTAAACCATTCCCTTTGTTGTCAGAGCAGGCCAGCTCATTTCCAAGTTGATTTTGAAGCGGAATATATGAAAGGGGTGTAACAGACTATAGAAACACACAGGCGTATTTACAGACATCAAACACACGCAGGCTGCAGATCAAACAGGCCTCATGCAGGGAATCCAACCATGAGGGCCTTGGCAAATCAAAAACACCAGGATATGATACGCTGGTCACATATGAATGGCAAACACACAGAATTATAAACACTGCACATCCACATGCAGTGCAGTACAGTACAGTACAGTACACAGCAGTGTAGTTTCAGATGATGAATAAAATATGTCTTCTTGTTTTTATGCTATTCGGATAGTGTCTTTATACTGTATTGTTTTAACATTGTATACAGTACAGCATTGCATGTAAGGCACACAGGTGGCTGGAAGCTCAAGCAGTCTTGGATATCGGGGATCAGTTCATGCAGAGAGAAGAGTTCATCCAGGCACTCCAAATTAAGGTGTCCAAACGGGAAGTTACATTAAAAAGCCTTTAATGGTACTGGGCTGGGGTTACATTAAAAAGCCGACATGTTTCGACCTCACCAGGTCTTCATCAGGGCTAGGTTCCGAACTTGGAGTGCCTGGATGAACTCTTCTCTCTGCACAGCATTACATGTGTTGGTGCATGTTTGTGATTGTGAATGTGTGTGTGTGAGAGAGAGAGAGAGAGAGAGAGAGAGAGAGAGAGAGAGAGAGAGAGAGAGAGAGAGAGAGAGAGAGAGAAAGAGCGCAATTAAAAAAAAAATCTGACCATCTGACCATCTACTCTGACGTCTGAGAAAGAGAGAGAGAGAGAGAGAGAGAGAGAGAGAGAGAGAGTGAGAGAGCAATTCTAACCTTTTTTCTGACCATCGACTCTGACGTCTGAGAGTGATGTCGATGTGTCTTCTCTCTGTCTGTCTTTGCGTTCCATCAGTGCCTGTCTCAGCAGCAGCCAGAACGACAGGAGACACAATATCTAGGAGCACAAACACACAACACAACACCACAAACAACGTGTTAGACAGACAGACGCTAAGTGAGTGAAGTTGACCTCCTTCTAGCTTTAGCGCTCAGACTACCAGGAGCTGCGCAACAGTGGCAACTCTACGTTGTAAATATTCAGAATACAAGTCGTAAAGGTGAGATGTGCTTTTAATCATATTGTACATGTCTATATAGGTAATAAAAAGGCCTTCTACATTGTACATGGGTATTTACATTACACATAGGAGACGCGTTAATTCAAAGTGACTTCCAAAGGAGGACATAAACAATTCCAAACAACTGGAAGAGTACAGGGTAAGCAATGCATAAAAAGTTAGTGCAGCTAGTCAGTCAAATCCTCAGTAGCTTCATGAAGACGGAGAACAAGAAGTACACTCTTGGAGTCAGCTGGTAGCTCGTCAAAGGTGTATGTATAGTACAATACAGTATGTGTATAATATATAGTATGTATGTGTATGTACTGTATGTAACTGTATGTATGGTATGTAAATGGACTGTGTTTATAGTGCCTTTCCACTCTTCCGAGCACTCAATGCGCTTTACATTGTATGCCTCACATTCACCCATTTACACACTGGTGGCAGTGGCTGCCACGCAGTGGGTACCACCCTGCCACCAGGAGCAACTTGGGGTTAAGTGTCTTGCTCAAGGGCACATCGATGGGGTCAGGCAGGGCGGGGCTTGAACCTGCCACCTTCGGGTTGCAAAGCTGCTCCTCTACCACCTGAGCCACCAATGCCCCCACTGGTATGTACTGTATGTAAATTCTATTCTATTCTATTCTATTCTATTCTATTCTATTCTATTATATTATATTATATTCTATTCTATTGTGTCTCTTGAAGCTCCCAGCTCAATTTTTGGAAATCAAAATAATATTGTTTTTCATTATCAAAATAACAGTGTGTCTGTGTTACCTTGGAGCCCAGTTCTCTGAAGGGCACCTCCTTCTTGAGGAAGAGTCCCGGTACGGGCCCCAGCTCCTCAAAGCTCCAGATGTACTGCAGCACGATCAGCAGGTTCCCGTAGAACACCATGAAGGGGGACGTGATCATGGCGTACTTCCTCCGGTCCCGCACCATCCACAGCGTACACGACCAGATGAGGAAGACGAACGTCAGCCAGCTCACATACGTGATGCTCCATGCCTGGAGAAACATGGAAGCAAATGATGTTGGCAATGAGAGAATGAAATGCTTGTGTTTTGATGTTCTCAGTGTAGTTGCCTGAAGAAGCATGGAAGCAAATGAGGGATTACAGTCATAGCACACAGTATGCATGACAACATGAGGAAATGGAATGTCAGCCAGCTCAAATAGATGATGCTCCATACCTGGACAAACATGGAAGAAAAGGGGGAATTACGGCTAGTATTACGGCCAATATGGCTAGTAGATGTTAATCTTACTAGCCAAAGACACACTCTGTAATGGGTCAAAGTGGCTAGTCAAAGTTTTCTTTTTCTACCATGCACGCTGAATTTTCACCAGCATTTGGCTGGTTGGTGGGTGTTAATTTATAACCCTGGTTGCCATAGTACAGTACAAACAGTGTCCACAGCGCCCATAACCAAATGGAGAGCACAACATATTCTGGAAAGAACATACTGTAGGCCTGGACATCAATGTTGTTGTCCTTACCGCATAGCTACATGACTAAACACAATGGTCGGTCAGCTGACATACATAGGTGGTGCTACACGCCTGGACAACCAGAAGAGCAAATGTTGGTGTTGCTTCACT
>NC_085865.1:20650780-20653280 GCF_034702125.1 Engraulis encrasicolus | reverse complement strand
AGCAACTGCCATTATAGCTGAGAGCATTTACTTCAAAGATTGTGATGCTGTTGTCTACTAGCTAGATTCTGGTTATGCGACATCTGCTCTCTTCTAGATTATTCTTTGACAGCTACCAATGCACCCACGTTGACTTGGTGGGATTTGCTATAGGAGCACATTCTTTACATGAAAAGTACGTGTTATTGTGTTATTGTGCTATACTGTATGCATGACATGATATAGTACAGCACAATAGTTTAGTATAGTATAGTATAGTATAGTATAGTATAGTATAGTATAGTATAGTATAGTGTAGTATAGTATAGCACAATAGTATAGTATAGTATAGTATAGTATAGTATAGCATAGTATAGTATAGCATAGTATAGCATAGCATAGCATAGTATAGTATAGTATAGTATAGTATAGTATAGTATAGCATAGTATAGCATAGTATAGCATAGCATTGCATAGTATAGTATAGCACAATAGTATAGTATAGTATAGTATAGTATAGTATAGCATAGCATAGCATAGCATAGTATAGTATAGTATAGTATAGTATAGTATAGTATAGTATAGTATAGTGTATGCATCACATAATACATGCACAATATCAAATGATCTTTTGAGTCAAATATTACCCTTACTCATTGGTGTAGTCTACGTAGAACGCGGGTATACGGAGTATACCCACTTCTAAATTTCAGGGATTTCAGTATACCCACTTAAAATTGATTGATCCATTGTTTTGAATAGCACAAATCGTATACCCACTTCAAAAAATGCTCAAATATACAGTATACCCACTTCAAGAAAGTAGACTACACCACTGCCCTTACTGATATTGCAAGTGATTATACGTGTACAGTAACTGTTTAGTGAGGGTAAGCATGGCATGGTATGAAGAGGCATTTACAAACCTCTGGAGTGCCATATCCATCCTGTGTGGTGATGATCTGACAAAATGCACACGCACAGACACAGACACACACACACACACACACACACACACACACACACACACACAGAGAGAGACACACACACACACACACACACACACACACACACACACACACACACACACACACACACACACACACACACACACACACACACACACACACACACACACACACACACACACACACACACACACACACACACACACACAGAAAGAGCGCAGTGTTATTGCACCCATACCTCACAATGGCACTCATATAGACATTGAGCACATAATGTTTAGCTGTTACTGTACTTGATCTACTGCATATGAGCTACTTCACAAGCTTCAGGATCTTAAGGTTTCTCACTCTGTATGTGTAATGTACATGTGCGTGTACATTGTGAGTGTGTGCCTTGTGAGTGTGTGTGAGTGCACTAGACATGATTGATTCTTTTTCATATAGTGTCGGTCTGTGTGTGTGTGTGTGTGTGTGTGTGTGTGTGTGTGTGTGTGTGTGTGTGTGTGTGTGTGTGTGTGTGTGTGTGTGTGTGTGTGTGTGTGTGTGTGTGTCTGTGTGTGTGTGTGTGCATGTGCGTGTGTGCGTGTCTGCGTCTGTGCGTGCCTGCGTGTGTGTATGTGTGTGTGTGTGTCTCTGTCTGTCTGTCTGTGTGCATGTGTGCCTGCATGTGTGTGTGTTTACATTTCTCTCCTCTGCCTTGTAGTGTGTCATCCTCCACAGTTCTCTCTTCTTCTCCGCCGTGGTGAAGTCGCTGTTACTCTTCATCCCCTCCTCTTCCTCTGCCTTCTTCACCTCCTCCTCCTCATCTCCCTCTCCCCTCTTCTCCTCCTCCTCCTCCTTATTGACCTCCTGCTGCAGAATAATCATGTCATGCCGATGACATACAGTAATGCTGTGTTACAGTACACATAGCTGATGCTTTCATTCTCAATGACTTATACAGGTAGTTACTTAGATATAGGGTGTATAGCTTTGTTTGTAAACGTACGCAGTTTGCAAGACGCCCGCGCGATGATATGCCCGCGCGCGCACACACACACACACACACACACACACACACGCACACACATACGCACACACATACGCACACACACTGTCTGTGTCTGTCAGCAGGCTGCCATTCCACCCGAAAGACATCCCATAATGTTTGCATAAATTTCAAGAAGACTGATGTCATAGCAGCAAGGACTCATTCATGGGAATTGAGTTCCATGCAATTAACTGACAAATGATCAAACTGGAGTTTAAATAGGGGGATATAAAAGGCTGGGTTATAAATAGTGTTACTTTTAGTTTCTCTTTTTTTTTTACGAGAGTCGAGGTACAGCGACTAGAGGTTATGCACAAATGCATGCAACTATAAAAACAAAGAAATTACATTTGAGTTGGCACAGACAAAACAACCCAAAGCCCAATTTGAAATCTTCAATGGTATTTTGTAGAGTTTGTAGGTATTTTTTTGCATCATAAACCAGGGCCTCCTATGGGGAAGTTAGCATGCTGGTATTTATACTGTGTTACTTCATCCAGCTACTTGATAGTACAGTAAAACG
>NC_085865.1:20635780-20645780 GCF_034702125.1 Engraulis encrasicolus | reverse complement strand
GAGACAACTGCAGTTTCATTTGCCAATAAATCAATCCTCAAAAATACCTTCCACGACTTCAAAAGAGAGAGAGCAGCCTAACCCATGGACACACTTCCCAAACAGTGATCCAAGGCATTACTCATTCTGACAGTTGAGTGTTGGAGTGTTTATGTTTTGTTGTCAGTTACAGGTTTGGCAGCGGAGGAGTGGGGAGCCATATTTTCCCAGGAGACAACAATTGCGCAATTAGCCTTACGTGACTCTCAGGGAGGGGGGGCCCATTCAAAACAATGCTACTGGTGTAGACGAGAGGAGTGTTACACAGCCCAGACCCCTCATAGCCTGTCGCTCTCACTGGCTAGCTAGCTCACTCGCGTACGCCTGCCAGCCTGCCTGCCTGCCTGCCTGCCTGCCTGCCTGCCTCCCTGCCTGCCTGCCTGCCTGCCTGCCTGCCTGCCTCCCTGCCTGCCTGCCTGCCTGCCTCCCTGCCTGCCTGCCTGCCTGCCTGCCTGCCTGCCTCAGCCACTGTGGCTCTTTACAGTGAGGCAGTTCTGGCCAAATTTAGATGAATAGCATCTACTTTACTCACATGCCTTTTTTTGCATTTTTCTCCTCCTTTTTTCTTAAAATTCAGCTTTGATTTTTTTCACTACCTCATGCCTCTCGTTCAAACCTTATGTCTTTTGCTCCCTCTCTCTCTCTCTCTCTCTCTCTCTCTCTCTCTCTCTCTCTCTCTCTCTCTCTCTCTCTCTCTCTCTCTCTCTCTCTCTCTCTCTCTCTCGCTCACTCTGTCTACTGCTGCCTCTTGAGCTGCTTTGTTTGTGATTCGTGTAGAGTTCCCTGAATCCAGCTGTGTAATTTCTGTGAGGGCCAAGAGCAGTCTCGCCATAATGGGAACCACCTGGGCATTCGCAAAGCTCATGGTGCCACTACCTCCTCTCCTCTCCTCTCCTCTCCTCTCCTCTCCTCTCCTCTCCTCTCCTCTCCTCTCCTCTCCTCTCCTCTCCTCTCCTCTCCTCTCCTCTCTTCTCCTCCCCTCCTCTCCTCCCTTCTCCTCTCCTCTCCTCTCCTCTCCTCTCCTCTCCTCCTCCTCCCCTCTCCTCTCCTCTCCTCTACACTACACCTCTCCTCTCCTCCTGTCTCCTCTCCTCTCCTCTCCTCTCCTCTCCTCTCATCTCCTCCCCTCTCCTCCTCTCCTCTCCTCTCCTCTCCTCTCCTCTCCTCTCCTCTCATCTCATCTCATCTCATCTCATCTCCTTTCCTCTCCTCTCCCCTCCTCTCCTCTCCTCTCCTCTCCTCTCCTCTCCTCTCCTCTGGTCCGCTTTCCTCTTTTTTTCCCCAATTCTCTTATCTTCCTTTTTAAAGCATTGTGATCTCTCACTTCCTGTCCTTCCCTCTCTTTCTCCATCTGTTCCTCCACCCACTCCCTCTCCACCCTCCACTCCTCCTCCTCCTCTCTATCCTCCCCTACTGTGGGAGCAGAAAGAGGATGTGCCGTGTCTTGTCTGGGTGCTTCGCCCAGTGGGATGGAGGGAGGTGGGAAAGACATGAGAACTGATCTTTGGGTGGGCTTTATCTCCTGCTCTTGAACTACACACTATCATGAATCCCTGGGGTTGATTCCTTTTTGAAATGCAACTGTGTTCGTTTTAGAGCACCCTTTGAAATCATCATGACTCAGAGGACTAAGATGTATTGTTTTGCTGCAGCAGATATTTGTGGAACTGTGTAAGACTTTCTGTACATCTGTGTCTGAACTAGACCACATTATTCATTCAGAATAATGTACTGTACTATGCTGGGCAGCACCGTCACACTAAGGCTTAAAGAGTTAACGATCAGCATGTGATCTCCCTTGACCAGAACAGTCAAAAGTAGAAGTAAAGTCATGGTGTAAGTACAACATTAGCACATGATATTACATAGCGGTTACACCATTTACTCCATTATACCAAATGAGGTAGACTGTGGTGTTACTGAAAACACTAAAACTCTAAATAAGAACCCACCACAAACCTGATCCAACCAGTGCAGTCAGCTGATCATAAGACAAGTACAGAGGTCTAGTTTTTACTCAGATAAGTTACCTGAGTTGAAAGGAAACTGTGCTTCCTTTTTTAACTTGTACTTTTACTTTTTACACCTCTGCCCTTGACCCCTCTGTACTATGGCAGTCATCCCACTGATCTGCACACACTCTGAAGCATATGATTAAGGCTAACAGGTGTTCATCTTGAGACTGACTACACATGAAAAAACGACCAAAGTATTGGAATGTGCCTTTTCCCAGACACATACCAGAACTTTAGATTGCTGACAGATTCCCTGTAGGTTCAATTACAAGGATCTTAAAACCTTTTGCTTAATTGTTCAGCTATTCATCAAATTGGTGACAGCCTTTTCAATCTGTACTGCTTTTTATCTTAGCTCAACAATGCTTCACAACATATTTTTTGTCTGATCCAAACCAGAGGTGTCAAAAGTAAACTTAAAAAAGAAACAGTCTCCTACCAACACAGATAACTTATCTGAGCAGCCAGTAGACCTGTGTCTTACGATCAGCTGATCAGCTCTGCTCTCATTACCATAGGTACAATAAAGTAAATGGTGTAACAGGTACGTAATATCATGTGTTAGTGTTGTACACCTCTGATCCAAACTTCCACGAGGTCCCAACCTTTCGCCAAGGGCGATAACAACGTGATGCGGAGTGAAATACAGCAGCTATGGCAGCACTGGCGGAGCAGATGTCGGACATATTCTTTGTGTGTTGTCTGGATCAGGTGAGACACCGTCGAGCTGGAGGCAGATGGTTTATTACGGTGCCCGGCATGCGTTTAATCTTCCTGAGCTACATTCATTGACAGCTCACCGCTGAGGTAGAGGAATGCGTCTGGCCTGCCTTGACTCTCAGTCAGTCTTGACTTTCAACTACACACCGCAGTCTAGATCTCGAGACGGTGATAACCGTTGGCACGGCCAGCCGTCGCCGTTGATGACCGTGCAGAGTAACCGTGACAGGCTGTGATTGAAGCCCTCCCGGTCACCTGACACTAGTGACTCCTATACAGTCCTCAGAGATCTCCACACCACCACATCGCCCATCAAAAGCCCCAAAGTCTGGGCACCCCTGATTGGTTTGCCGACCCCTTTGATCCTGTGTGTGTGTGTGTGTGTGTGTGTGTGTGTGTGTGTGTGTGTGTGTGTGTGTGTGTGTGTGTGTGTGTGTGTGTGTGTGTGTGTGTGTGTGTGTGTGTGTGTGTGTGTGTGTGTGTGTGCCCAGTAATCTTATTGGTCATAGTAATGACATACTGTAGGGCCTAGTCCCGGGTCTCGTGAAATCTGCACTGTACGGTTGAAGAAAGGAATTATACAATCCACATGAAATGTCTGTCTTTCATGGCAAGATGTAGAACGAGATACTAAAAAAGTACTTTGGGCTGCATGAAATCTATACAGTTGCTTGTGAGTCTTGTACTTGTGAGCTTGTGGGACCCTGCCACTCTGGGCCCTAGACAGGACTGCCTTGGGCAGAATTGGCTGAAAGGTACTTTGTATATCGGAGGAGGTAACCTTTGCAAAAAACCTACAATGTCCATAAAGTTGACAGCCAAAAATGGCAGTAACTGCACTGCAATTGTACTCAAGTCTAAACATGTCACAGCAAGGCCAACCATAAGATGTTGCTGTAGCATACATCAGCAATGACAATATGTAGGGCAATGCTTATTTATGCTCATTCTGTTGATATACCTATAACATATAAACATTTACATGATAATTATGGTAGGACATGCGTAACTTATAATGTACAGTTTATACTCTACTATTGGTAGATTTCTCTACATGTCACTTTTATTTGCATTGGTTTTATTGTAATTACAAGCAGCAGCTTTGATGATTTACTGTGGGGAATAAAGGGTGACATTTTAACAAATGATACAGGTGTGCACCCAAGCGCTGACGTTTACTGTTCAAGGTAACACTGACAGGTTTTTTTTTCAACCTTACAGCAATGCTTCCACAATCGTTTCAATGTTCCATTAACTTGTATGTGAAATGCACAGAGTGAAAGGCGCTTCTGAGTTGGCCAAGACTATCTTCATGGACTGTGGCTGCTGCACTAAGCAATAGTGGGGGAGCAGAGTGCCATTTTCTATTTCTCTACTATGTCAGACCATACTGTTTCACTACAACTGGTCGACTACTACTCTACTACTACTGTTCCTACTACTACTACTACTACTACTACTACTACTACTACTACTACCATTATTACTACTACTACTACTACTACTGTTCCTACTATTACCACTACCACTACTACTCTACTACTACTGTTCCTACTGCCACTACCACTACTACCACCCCACCCCCACCATCACTACTACTACTACTGGAGCTCTGGGGTGCATTTCTCAAAAGAGAAGTTGTTAGCCTGTTAGCAAATTTGGTAGTTGCCAATGGGAAAATGCATTGAAAACAACAAAGTAGCTAACGTAGTAAGCGACTTTGGTTTCGAGAAGTGCACCCCTGCCTTGTCCTCCTACTACTTCAAGGTAACCACTGTTCTTACCTGGCGTAGTAGTCCCCGGGCGGCACGGCCTCCTGGAAGAACTGGAACTGGTAGAGGTAGAGGACGATGAGGTGGCCGCCGCTGAAGATGCCCATGAGCACGCAGAGGCAGCTGAAGACCAGCGGGTCGAAGGAGCGGCAGAAGGACCACCACGTGCACAGGCCCAGGAAGGTGAAGAAGTAGACCGTGGAGGTCAGCGACGGCAGCATGATGCCTGCCCAGAGAAAACACCACAATATAATGTCATATAATATTGTAATAAAATATAATAAAATATAATATAATACAATACATGTTGCATCAGTTCGTGAAAGCGTGCACGCTAAGTGTATCAAATTTATACAAATACTTGCAACACAGTGACCTGCTCATGATGTTCTCCTGGCTTATCTCCTGGCTGTCCTTTGAACTTTGACTAATGACCAATAATAAGCCTCCCAGGCCGATGGTCATGTTTCAGCATGTTAGGTATATTGTGTTCTGAGATACTGTCCAAAGGCTGAAATGCTACCCAAATGTCCCCCCCCCACCCCCCGCTGTAAAAGGGGTATGTTTTAAGTACCTGTCAGGCCCAGTAATATGGTTACCACGACTTTCCCGGCCGTGGTAATGAGATTGCCAATGATCTCCTTGAGTTTGGACGCCACGCCAGCGATCTGACGCAAGATCTTCATCTTGGTGCTCTCCTCCGGCTCCTTCATCTCTTCGTCCTCCCCCTCTCCCTCCTCCTCCTCTTCCTCGCCCCCTCCTCCTTCATCCTCCTCCAGCTCCTCTTCCTCTTCGTCATCCTCCATCAGCTCTCCGTCCGTCAGCTCACAGTCCTCCTCGAAAAGCAGCTCGTCCTCCAGCTCCACTCGCTGACCCATCTTCTCCTCTTTCTCCTTCTCCCTCTCTTTCTCCTTCTCTTCCTCCTCTTCATCCTCCTGTTCCTGGTGATAGGGGTAAAGAGAAAGTCTGAGTCACAATGTTGAAAAGATCATTTGGAAAGAATGAAAAAAAACACAAGCATCTGGAAAATTGAAGTCGTTTATATTACATTCCAAAACTGTTTTAGAAGTAATTTAATGTCATGTCAGGCACGGGAACAGGAACAAACTTCTTTCAAAAACTGGAATAAGCTATTTGTACATGTCAACAGGCTTTGGAATCAATTTGTGGTGCGAGAAAAAATGCACTGTTGCGACACAAAGGAAGCTGAATAAAAAAACACATTTCATTTTTTATATTAACTCTCACAACTGGCCCAGTGCATAAGTGTATAAGGCATGCTCTAACATGAATGGGTTCAGACCACAACAGCGGCAAAGCAGAGCTCGGGGCTTATGTACTGACGGTAAGTGAGTGGACATTGGTCATTGACAAGGCACAGATGAGGGGAACAGACAACACAAAATGCGATTAACACCAGTCATACTGAGAGATTACGGGCCGTTATGCCACCATGATATAATATGACGAAGACCATTATCTCAATCCACAGAGGCCCACAGGGGAAGGAACTCTGCCACATACTCCGTGCGCCACTGTTCTGCGGAAGGTCAACCGTAGTGTGACACTGAAAATCAAATGACGTCATGTGGACGTGTAAACGGATTTATCTGTGAAGTTCATGGTTGAGACAGACTACACACTTGCATCCAAATCTTTGATCATAGCTCTAAAGGTGTCCATAAAATTGTTTCAAGATTTTGAGAATAGTTTATGGTGCAAAGTTGGTTTCTGCACCGACATGAACTTTGCTACAACAGGCTGACGAATTAGGTCATTGTCTAAACTTAGAAAATGTTCAAAGGATGTAGTGAATTACTAGCGCTGCGTCAGTGGGACACAGTGGGAGCACAATGGAATATTCGTCCACGGACAAGCTGACGTAACCATCCAGAAATAGAGTCAGCCCAGGACAGATCTTTTGATCTGAGAATTCGGCGACGATTCATTGGAACAACACATATCAGCAACAGAGATAGCTGCAGATTACTGTAAACAGGCAGAATCAATCCCATTAGCATTACTGAATAATAAAGTTACTGTCCCGTTGTTCATGTGATTAAGATGAATGGCTCTCCCACTGTACTTCTCTGGGCCCCTACACAGTGCACAACAGAGCCTATCTGACAGGCATAATTTACACATGCAGTTAAACATGCATTTACAATCTGAGCTGCATTTGGCTAACACATTTAGGGCAACAGTAAATGAATCCACCAGGACAAACAAAGATGAATGGTCGCATTATTAGATCTTGGAAGGGACAGAGCGGCTCCGTTTGAGTTTGAGGACGGACATATCTTTGGCGCTCTCCTTGGTTATACTGTACATGTAGCATGCCTGTCTGCCGGATGGTGTCCCATGTCAATGCTTCTCTTCAAATGTATAATTTAAATGAGAAGGACATCCAGGGGGCCAGAAGGAGGGAGACAAGTACACACTTTAGACCAGTGGTTCTCAAACTTTTCCCGTTATTCCTCCCTTTGGAGGGTCTGGATGCTTCCGAGCCCCCCCGTCAAGGAACCAAAGTACACACGCAGACTGATTTTATGATTGCTGCGTTGTGCAGAATCAAAGGAAAGGTGACTGGTGAGATAAAACAAAGAGGGACTGCAGTGGAATGCAGATGTGTGTTCATTTCCTGTATGACAATTAATAATATAATGTTTATAATCATATAATGCTTAAAACATATTGGCTTATTGGTGAGACAGGAAATCATTTCCTTGGGGGAAAAAAAAAACAAAAACAGATATCACACGCCCCCCCTGTCATGCCTCCGCGCACCCCCCAGGGGGGCTTATGACCCACTTTGAGAACCACTGCTTTAGACTGATGTCCAGTTCTGAATTCAAGCTTTCACACACAACAATGCATTGCAAAGATTCTACCAAGCTAGACTTGGGGAACTGTTAACGGAATTTTTTGCAGATATGTGGCAACAATAGGGATCAGTTTTAGGATGATTTTGGCAGATATCTCAAAACCAAATCAGTTAAACCACTCATCAGCAATGCACAGCAAGATATCCCTTACTTCTATCCCTCTTTTTCGCAATGCTGAAATGCTGATTAAAATCGTGTAATAAGCCACGGGCTGGCTGAAGGAAAACCAATAGCCGTGTTTAAAACAATACATAACAATACTGTGTTGACTCAGCAGGTCATCTTGGCCAGACTGTCTGCATAGTCTGCACGTCTATGCCAGTCCTAACATCACACAGGCCAAGCCTGGAGGAACCAGCGTCCTGGATTAAATAAATCCACACAAGACTGATTCTGACTGAACAGGGGCAGAGGTATAAAAGTGTGGGAGTTTTTTTCCCTCGTCCTGCTGCTGCGAGAGGCGTCCTGACGTGATTTAATCAAAACAGTAGCCATAACTCTCAGCAAAACTCAATTGCAACTGTCAGGATGGAGGTACAAAAGCGGTGGCCTCTCTCAGCACAAAAGTGTTATTTTTGGATGGCTTCGCCTTTTGCGCAGTGGACCAGATTGGTCACGGGCACCTGGAAACGTTCGGAGGGGAGTCTAGATTGACTCAGTAATGTATATAAGAGAATTGCATACTACTCATAATATAATCGTTGACCGTTGAGAGAAAGGCATGCGCCCTGTCGTTTCGTATAAAAATAGGCCACGGTTCCAAACTATTCTTGATGGAAGAAGAACCGAAGATGTTTTGCTTCTGCTCGAGAAAGTATTACTGAAAACATAACAGTGTGGTGTTGACGTAAGGCCACATCAGATGGCCACGAGCTGAAGTTCGTTAGCATTATTTCCTTGAAACGTCGCCCCATGAAGGGATAGCACTGACACGTGTAATATGGCAGCCAGAGGATCAAAAAATGCTGTTGTTTTTAGCGGTCGTGTGTTCCTCATAGGTTACTGTGGTGGGAAAAACATTGGGTTCCAGACAAACTTTGTGAAACAGTCACATCCTCTGTAGGCTATACACCCTTCCCCGTTTCGTATCCCACTTGAAAATTGGGGCAAATCGAAGTATTACGACTTAGTGCTACAGGCCTAATCATTTGTTTATTTGGGGAGGCCCACGCGGCAAGTTCAAGAAATGAAAACTGAAGCGTGTTTGCATCCACTATATTTATCATGAGGCCAATATGAATGAATGAGAGCTCTGTCTACAACCCTCACATTTATCTCAAATACACCTGGCACACCTTTCTCACATTTCTCCCCGTATGAAAACTCGACTGGGTCAGTAATCTGTTCGCTATGAGACACTGCATCACCTACTGACCAGACCAGGACTGGACTGGGACCGAAACATGGCCTGGGCATTTTTTGGGCATAGAAGAGCCCAATGGGCCACCCCATCTAAATGGTGGGCTGGGCTCTCGGCCCTCTGGGAAAATGCCCAATGTGGCTGAAGACCTGATGAGCTTCAGAGTGTGTCAATCATGTGTATCTATCCTTGTGAAGTTGCCATGTTTAAGTCTGTACCGAGCACGAGGTATAAGGTTATTTTGAGTGTCTCTCTTTGGTGAGAGAAGCACTTTCCACCAAATCTTCAGGATTGAACGGATGGTAGCAAAAAGAGAAATGTGATTCCACCTACAGAACTGCAAAAATCTGTGATTTCACATAGACAGCCCTACTGTACAGTAAGCACTATAGCCATGTACTGATTGACAATTTCTAATCTTATTGAAGACTTACATACAGCACACCCTAAGTACACAACATCAAGAGAAGAGACCATTTTATAATAGATGACGCATCCAACAGCTACAGTATATTTCCTCTTTTTTACTACTGAAACAACAGATAAACCAACCAGCCGGGTATTTCACACATATAGACACAAGCAATGAACCACTGACTGTTTCCGCATGGATACATGTAACATTACAGTATATTAACATTATTTGTTACTATTGCAGACATTCAGTGGATCATGGCTTCAATGAAGATGAATGCCATCCCCTGTCCGTGGTGCTGAAGTGACCCATACTAAATTCACTGCTAATTGCATGAACTTATTTCCCCCTTATGCAAGGCAGACATAGCAAGACCATTCCAGATCAAGCAATCAACAGGGCATAATCAACTTCAATCAAACCTTTGATTAAACTCCACTCTATTTAGCTTTGGATATTTTTGTTCTGAATGTTGAATGTGTATTGCGCTGCTCAGTTGACTGACATGAATCCTTTTTTTTCAGTTGAAAGAATTGTAAATTATACAGAATTTATGTGAAATCTGTGATGTTAATGATCATGATGAGATAGACATGAATAAAATCATAAATCAGCATAAATAAAACCATAGAAGAATAATTACAGCATGTTGCTTTCCAGTATTGATATGAACACACACGCATGTTGACTTATTAATGTAGAAAAATGTCCCTTCAATAATCATCATTGTCAGTGTTAATTTAGTCAGTTATGTCTCCTACATACACTGGCATGTAGTAAAAAAAAGACACGAC
>NC_085865.1:20598280-20630780 GCF_034702125.1 Engraulis encrasicolus | reverse complement strand
CATTTCAATTTCATATTATAATTCAAACACATTGATAACCTCCCTCTCATCTGGGGTTGGGGGCCCCACCACCATCACATCCAACACACCACACAGTGAAGCTACTTTCATGCGACTCAATCTGATGTGTTGGTCGCCTGTCAAAAAGAACCAGAAATCCATTTGATGCAAAACGGTTATTGTTCTTGATGCTATTTAGTTAAGCTTACTACGGATATTACTCTTGTGTAAGGTATAAGAAAGAGGTTTTTTTTTCTTTCAAAGGTAAGGCGGGGGGAGAGGGGGGGGGGGGGGGGGGGGGGGGGAGAGGGGGCGCCAGAACTCAAACTCGCCTAGGGCACCAAATAAGCCAGAACCGGCCCTGTGTGTGTGTGTGTGTGTGTGTGTGTGTGTGTGTGTGTGTGTGTGTGTGTGTGTGTGTGTGTGTGTGTGTGTGTGTGTGTGTGTGTGTGTGTGTGTGTGTGTGTGTGTGTGTGTGAATACCAATACCAGCCAAAATCAACTAAAGCAATGATAACATGCTAATCAGAGAGCAAATCATTAAATGTCAGAAAGAAAGCAGTAGAAACGCAGGGAGAAGAAAGAGGCAGAATAAAGGAAATGGGAACTTAGAAAAAAAGGAACAGGAAAGAAGGAAATGAACGAGAAATAAAAACAGGGTGGGAGAGAAAAGGAGAGAGAGAAAGATATGGAGTAAAAGAGAGAAAAAACAGTAGGAGTGGCTGGAGTGGACAGAGTGACGAGGCGATATGCCGTCAATCGCATCAAAGGGGGCCATTGTTTGCTGGTTGGCTGCCTCCTCCAGCGCATGACTCAGAGCAGCGCCCCGTCCAGTGTTGCCAGATTGGGCGGGTGCGCGCCCAATTGGGCTACTTGGGATGAACGTCTGCGGGTAAAAAACGGAAAAAATTGGCCATTTTGTGGGTTTTTTTTCAGCCGTTTTGGGCCCATAGAAGTCAATGTAATTTGTTGAATTTGGGCGGAATTTCACGCATTTTGGCGGTTTTTGAGAAGCTTTTGGGCGTGATTTGGTCAGACACATCTGGCAACACTGGCCCCGTCACCACACAGGCAGCGAGGGGGGGCAGAGGTGGGCTGCTGCTGCTGATGTAAGAATCCTGGGGGTGTCTCTGAGCTCACATCAGGCCACTAATCTCCAGCCACCCTCCACCACCACCACACACACTTCCCTTGGCCAACTGTATCCCCCCATACCACCAACCCAACATTCTGGATGCACTGCCTTTTTGCACTGAGCAGGAACTGCCGCTGCTGATATAAGAAACTTTTGCGCTCACATCCATCAGGCCCCCTAATCTCTACGCTCCACATCCCCCCCTGGTCAACTGCTCCCCCCTGAACGAACTCCCATCAAACCTTCCTCTGCATTCACTGCCACTGTGAATAGAATGTAAAACCACTCATTTCTAATGTGTCCTCCGGACACTCTTTCTTTCTGCATCAAACACAGCTCCCGCTGATGTTAGGCATCTGGAGCTGCCTCTGAAATCATAACAGGTCACTTAAACTCTTTAACCTTACCCCCCACCCCCACCCTGCCCAGCTGCACCCCCCAAACCACCACCCACCACCAGGATGCATCAAACAGTACTACTCTGAGGAAGAGAGTTTGACATCGAAACATTTGAACAGGGAATACTTCATCCATGTTGCTCCAGGTTTTTGCTTCAGTTTCAAATGACTGGTGCTGTTGTAAGAAACCTGGAGGTGTCTCTAAGACCACTAACCTCTGTCCCCAATCCTTTGGCCAACTGCAACCCCCGCAAAACCTCAAGCCAGCTCTCTGGATGCACTTTCTGCATCTATCAGAGCCAGGGACGTGAACCAGCATGACTCACAAAAAACATTGACCTTTTCTTCATGGCAATGGTGGAGAACAGAACATCCTTATTCGGGGAGGAGGAGGAGATCGCAAAAAGAGATGAAAAAAACGCTATAATAATCCCTTTGGTTTCTCCCTTTGAACTTGAGATGCGTTTTTTTTTTCGTTTTTGTCTAATAAAATGTTTTTATAACAGGGTCTCTGTTCGCTTCAGCTGCTCTGTTTTCATGCACTTTCCCACCTCAGGCCGACCGAGGTATGCAACCCCCACACCATAATTGTGGATGCTGGAGTAACACAATAGTAGACCATGGCACCAATAAGCTGGTAATTACTGTGATAGGACCTGACCAATTTTAAATTGAATCAAAATATGAAAAGTTCAAGGTTACCTCCTCAAACTGAACCGATACTGTCAAAATATTTTTCTCCCTTTTGACGTTAATGCAACAGATAGTATTTTGGGGAGTCTCCCGAAACCGCCACCCACTTCCTCTTTGCCCAGTGCCAAAAACGGAGAAAACTGAGTTTGGTTTTTAACCGGTCAAAAGAGACACATACAAACATCTTGACCTGTTACGGTTAGCTGACACCCACTGATTTCACTCTCCTACTGGGGGTGATTGCTGAATTACAGTTCAATTGCTTGGACAAACGTTTTAGTGTCCCTGCCCTGAGGGGTAGAAAAAACCTGCCTGTCTTCCTCGGCAGTAAACGTCCAACCACTTATGCAGGTCAAGTTGTTCAGGGATTTGGCTCGCTGCTCGTAAAACCTGGACAACCAGGAGATGAATACTTTGGGGCTGAGTAATGACACAAGGTCATAATTTTCGACTGCTTGCAACCTATGCATTACGTCGTTTTGGTTGTGTGCGGGGAATGTCAGACACGTACTGTAGATCTCTCTGCTGAGGAAATTGACAGATCTGGCTCAGCCTGACTTGTCAATTCATCTGATTTGTCATTTCTTCCATTTGTCCCTCAATCACCCGATGTTTCTTGATTATTGACATTTTGTCTTTTTCACTTTTCAGTCGCATTCCCAAACATCGATCTTCACTGTCTAGCACTGTGCAGCTTGAAGTTGCCAGATTGGAGGCGAGCGGACCCCAGAGGTGTTGATAGCTTCTCCCAAACAGACAAATTAGATCACAATATGTTTTAATCATTCCATATCTCTCCTGGGAGGAGGAGTCTTGGCCCAAGAGTTGTGAGGGGAAAAGAGTGTGAAGCAAAAAAAACGAGGGGAAAAAAAGACAGAATCACAGACCGGGGAGAAATCAGGCATCACAAATGATCTCTGGCTGGTATTTATCCAGACAGTAATGGGCTCCCCTTATTATCCTCGGCGGAGCAACAGGGAGTAATTTACGGCCCACTCAACAGTGGAACACCTGGAGGAGGAGGATGGAGAGGATCGAGGTAGAGAGAGAGAGAGAGAGAGCGAGAGAGAGAGAGCGCAAACAAGAGAGGAAGATGGAAAAGGCCCTCTCTCTGCAGCAAAGGATAACTGATTGCTGCCTTTAGTTCTGGCCTCACTTGCACCGTCCAAAGCAGACCCCTGTACCGAAGGCCTGAGGAGGGCGGCATGCAGAGCAGTGGGGAGAAGGAGAAGGCAGATTGATAGATAAAAGTCAGCGGATGAGTGATGGGGGAACAACATGAGTCTTCGTCTCTGGTTCTGCCAGACGCCCAAAGACTACCTTGATAGAGTGCTGTGGGAAAGCAGTGAGGCATTCCTGAAAGTTTCTTTTTGTTTTCGTGTTTGCCCTAATAGCCTGTAACTGAATGACACTATTTGCACACTGCACATCACTATGCATTGTTGTCAAATGGGTTGACAGGAATGTGTAGGTGAGAGCAGTAAACACAGCCCTCATTCACCACAGACACAAACTATTCATTTTTTCACTGGGGATACCAGGAGACTGCCAGTCAGTCAGTGCGTTGATGTGCAACTCTGAGTGAGTGATACCACTCCGTGCTCAATCTGGACTCGAGAATTATGCAAACAATCTGGGATCTTTAGGTTTAGGTAAAGTATGTGGGTAAGGTGTGTGGTATGCATTAAGGTAAAGCATGTGGCTGCGACAGATGAAATACGGTCACATTTCTTGCTGATCAGCTAATGAAATCACAAAAATCCCCTCCGCAGAACAATGGAATTCATAAGTGTGTATAGGCAGGTCTATGTAGGTAAAATGCGTGGTTGGGAAAATCCTGTTATTTTTTATGAATAGCCAATCAAATGACACTCTCTTCTTTACAGCTGGGGCAATGTGACAGGACGGAATAGTATGGACAGGCCATCATGAAACTATCTTTTGTTCCCAGGATCATCTTTGTGTGTGAAACCGCTAGAAATGGTACACTAAATTTGATTTAACAAAATATACGGGACTGATTTTTGATTTCATTCAATTTTGACTTTTTGGACACAATATTTTGTACTTTGAAGACCACAGTGACGTGTGAGTTGACCACAGCGCACCACGTGCAGCACATACTTGTTTACTGGGCTCTGCGAGGTCGGGGTTGTGCTGCGTGGCGTCCCCCACCGGTGGCCTCTCCAGGCTGCGGCACAGCAGCCAGGTCACCAGGCTGGCCACGAACATGCCGATGTCCGGGATGAAGACGCGGATCCCATTCCCAGCGTCCGCTCCTCGCACGCTGCCGAGAGAAACATAATGAGACACATTATAAAATCACCAAACTCTACCACTACATTATATTACATTACATTACATTACAGCTGATGCTTTATCCAAACAAACCTACAGTTATTACAGGGTATTGGTTACAGCCCCTGAAGCAGTGTGGGGTTAGGTGCCTTGTTCAAGGCCACTTCGGCCATGGAGGGAGAAAGAGATTGATAAAGTGGGGATTGAACCTGAAAACCTGTGAACTAACGAGATGCATGCAGTAACTCAATCAGCATAACGAGAAACAGTACAACTTGATCGCCATAACACTTATGGCCTAACCGAAGCAGCTCAATAAAACAGCAAGTTACAAGAATGATTTGAACTTCGAGTAATCAATTTGAAAAATTGCGCCAAGAAATTATAACAAGGCCTAATAAAAAACAAGTTTTTAAAATGATGATTTTTTTTTATACACAGAACTATAATAGCGATTTTTAATTGAAATTTATGAGTCAACTGGCATAATGATGCCCTGCATTTTTTGCATTGCACGGATCATGGGCTTTAAGAGTTATCATTAAAAAGTTTACTGTACAAAACTCGTTCTCCATAAATATTTCTCATTAGATTTGCACGTCGAGCCAATTACCATGCAGAAAGGAGCTGCGAGATGGGCACGACTCTAAAATGCATGTATAAGTATGTCTCACTCGTTTTTTTCTGGACAGCAATTTAAAAGGCGTTGTTTAAATTTAGAATTTTAGTCTGTAAGAATACAGCCATCAGTTTAACCACATAAAAAGCACAGTATGTCCTGTCCATACATTAAAACCACCAGAAAAACAACGCTGGTTCCATCTACACCCACGGCCAATAAAAAAACCTTAGCCCTTATTATAATTGCATTAATATTCCCACAAAAAGAGAGCCTGTAATGTTTTTATTTTCATACAAAAAAATGGCCTTGGAGGAAAATGAACAGCCGAGATGAAATGGTTGTTCACGCCGAAGTGCTTTTTAGTAGAGCAACAATGTGCTGGGTAGTGCCTCTCTCTCTTCTCTCTCTTTTTTAGTCAGCGGAGGAGAAAAGAGAATGAAAAAAAATGTGCACACACACGGAGACACAGAGCAGCAGTGTGTTTCACAATAAAGGGCTGCCATTCCCACTGTCCTCCTCCACAGCAGCGTCGGCACGTCTGGTTCTCATTTCCGTGCGCCAGTGAGCTGTGGCCCTCGCAGCTGCCCACCTCCACACCTCCCCCACAGGTCCCTACGATCGCTCTCTCCACTCTCTCTCTCTCTCTTGCCCTTTCCCTCTCTCTTTCTCTATCTCTCTCTCTCTCTCTCTCTCTCTCTCTCTCTCTCTCCCCGTCTCTCTCTCTGTAATTCGCTCTCTTTCTCTCTCTCTCTCTCACACACACACACACACATTTTCTCTTTGTGTCTCTCTGTCTTTCATTGTCTCTCTGTTTTCTCTATATCACTCTTTCATTCACTTTTTGTGTTCACTCTGTTCATTCTCTCCCTTTTCTCTGCTTTCACACCTCTTCCTCTGTCTCTCTCTGTCTCTCTCTGTCTCTCTCTGTCTGTCTGTCTGTCTCTCTCTCTCTCTCTCTCTCTCTCTCTCTCTCTCTCTCTCTCTCTCTCTCTCTCAAAGTCTGTGCATGCAGTTCCACCTCACTGCCTGAAACACAATATTGGCCTGGCTCTCTCGCTCAGCCCCATTCACAATTGCAACCTCTCCCCGTGGTAAAGAGAACCCTCGTTTTCAGATCTTTAAAGGTTTACGCATGCCAAGGCACTGTTACAATTTGCCTACATTAAAGCCAAACCAGCCCAATGCACCTCCAAAAAAACAGCACATAGGGGACCAACCATGATGGAGAGCTAGCTAGCACATTAAACTGAAAAAGAACTTGTAGGGGACTGTGGTGGAGGGTTAGCACATTAAACTGAAAACACAAAAGCTGGTGAAAACCATCAAATCCCTTAATGTGCACAGAGTCACACAGACAGATGTGTGGTCTACAAAACGCAATCAGGGTTTCATCTCCAAACATCACAGTGTGAGAAGAGGAGGATATTGAGGGAGGAGGACCAAGAGACAGGCAGGCCTCCATTCACCCGTCATCATTAGATTGCATGCTGCACTGTGTCAATGGTACACAAGACATGTATGAAGATAAGCACTGTGTGCAGGCCTTGCAGTTCCTAGAAACTGACTAATACGTAAACTGTCTATTAAATGTTAAATTAAATATGTTATATGTACCTGAGCAGAGGTCTATTTCTGGCCAAGTGCAAACAAAATAAAAGTTGTCTCACACTGTTTACTCTCACTCTTCAACATTTCAACGGAATTCTTTTTTTTTTTTTTTTTTACATGAAAACTGACATCCAGGCTGTTTTTTGTACCTGGATGTCAGTTTGCATGTAATCCTAAACAAATGTTTGGATTCACACATCGCTTTCTCTGCATGTGTCTGGCGCCTTTAAAAAAAAAAAAGATGGCCCCTGCTTCACTGTCCCGGGACACAGCTAGCTTTGAAGTGCTGTAGGAGCAATATTTTGCTGTGTAAAAAACTTTAATAAGCGGCAGACGGGCCTGGTTAATGGGCTAGCAAAAACAAAAAAACCCTCACACACACAGACACACAGTTACACACACACACACACACACACACACACACACACACACACACACACACACACACACACACACACACACACACACACACACACACAGTGGGAGTTGTTCCGATTGGCTGGTGCAACAACAACAACAAGTGAACGAGCAAGCGAATGACCGTGCAAGCGAGCGAGCGAGCGAGCAAGCGAGCGAGTGAGCGTGCCAGCGAGTAACACGGGCCCGCGATGCTGGTAATGAAGTGCTCGCCTGTGTCCAAACAGTTTGCACTGTTGGCTTAGAGGGGCTTTCATCTCCACTCAGCTCATAAAGAGAAGACTGTGAGCTGGCGAGAGGAAAATAAAACATAAAAACACTTTGGAGGCGCTCACACCGCACATGGCGCTGCTCTCTTCCTGCGAAAGATACAGAATAACTATCTTTACGCCGTTAAAAAAAGAGGAATTAAAGGGCTCGCCATCAAAGCACACAGTAGTAACAAGTCTAGCGACGCTTACACAAAAATGAGAGGGCTCAATTCACATCTCATTTGAAAAAAGGGGGTAAAAAAAACATCCACATCCACAAAAGGAGGGATGTGGGGGGCGGGTGTGAAGGCGTTTGTGCCTGAACAAGACTTATGTAAGCGGTAGGAATTCGCTATGGGCCAAAAAACATCACAGGGAGGGAAGAGAATGGCGTAAAAAGCACAGGCTAAGAGTATATTCATTAACGCCACAGCTGTGCTCAGCCATTTCCACCCTAGGAATGGGATGATGGCAGGCAGTTTATTGGTCCTTTGGCTGGCTTTGATAGGCTGTGGGAGGGGAGACGCGGAGCGGAGCGTGTGAGAGATGGCTGAGGGGACTGGGAGGAGGAGGAGGAAGAAGAAGAGGAGGAGGAGGAAGAAGAGGAGGAGGAGGAGGAGGAGGAGGAGGAAGAGGTGGAGGAAGGGAAGGAGGGGGACAAAGAATAAGTGGAGGTGGAAGATTAATAGTAGAATATGGAGGAGAGAAGGAGGAGGTGGAGGAGGACTAGGATGAGGATGAAGAGGATGAGGATTAAGGAGAGAAAAGGGAGGAGGAGGAAGGGGAAGAAGAGGAGGAGGAGAAGGGGGGAGGAGGAGGAGGAGGGAGAAGAAGAGGAGGAGGAGGAGGAGGAGGAGGAGGAGGAGGATGAGGAAGAGTATGATGAGGAGGCGGAGGAGGTGGAGGAGGGATGGCGGGAATAGGGATCCATTCGGCTCCACACACTCAGTAGGGGACTTGTCTTTGGCTCGCTGGCCAAATGCTTTATCAATCGCTCTTAAGAGCAGGCAGGCCCTGTGCTGAACACTCGTCGGGTCACGAGGCACGACTCCAACCCAGCAAGCGCTTGGAATACCAGAGACCTGCAGGGGGAATCGGCCGCTCCCTCCCTCCCTCCCTCCGCCGCCACTCGCTCCACACAGCTCTGGCCAAGACGGAGTTTGTTCAAATAAACCCCAGAATGCAACCAGGAATAACAAACTCAAGGTATAGGTTTCAACCGTCGATTTCCCAGATTTCAACAAAAGTGGTCACTTGCGAGTGCACTGAGGGCTATGACCGGTGAACTGGGCGCATTGACAAAACAAATCAAATGCTTCAGGTTTCACCTAAGGGGAGAACCTTATAAAATCGCTATATTGTTTGGAGTACACTCGCCAACAGAGCTGAGGAGATCGTTCGATAATCAGGTTAGAATGCTCACTATTCATATAGGTAGACCACGTCTTTTTTCCCTGAAAACACCAGCAAAACCAGAACTAACAGATAGCGTTACTGTTGAAAAGCTGAACTCACATCTTGATTGGGCCAAAGCCCCACATTTGACTGCCATTCACGACCCCCCTTCCCTCCCCACCACCGTTAAGCAGCCAATGGGAAATAAATGTGGACTCATTTCCTGCTCGTTTGTTTGCCGTACCCGTGCGCACGTTTCCCCCATCAGGGCAGATCGCACCCTCATTTGGGCTAATTAAGCACCAAGCCAAGGCACGCCTGCCTGCCCGGGCACACAAGGGCACGTGCCAACCAGTAGAGCATACGATACCACCAGATGGGGAATGCGTGTGTGTGTGTGTGTGTGCGTGTGTGTGTGTGTGAGAGAGAGAGAGAGAGAGAGAGAGAGAGAGAGAGAGAGAGAGAGAGAGAGAGAGAGAGAGAGAGAGAGAGAGAGAGAGAGGGAGGAGTGTTTTCAATGCATACTTGCATACATGTGTTTGTGCATGTGTCTGTGTGTCCTTCTGTGTGGCATGCATGCATGCGTGTGTGTGTGTGCGTGCGTGCGTGTGTGCCGTGCGTGCGTGTGTGCATATGTGTGTGTGTGAGTTGGTGAACTGTATGTGTTTGTGTGCATGTGCATGCACGTGTTTGTGTTGTTCATGTGTGTTTGTACAGTACATGAAAGGCCTACATGCCTGCACAGACACAGACATGGTTGTCCGCACAAAAGCAACCCATCACAACAGGTTTTGTTATGTTGTCATGCTTGAATGTGTAGGCCTAACTAAACGCATTTCAAGGAGGCAGATGGACATCTGTTAGACCATATAATTGAATCCCACCTGTCTGAGACCTTCTAAAGAGGAGAGATCTAACAAGGATGAGGTCATGTGACCAGTCCAGAGATCTGTGTGTGTGCACAACCCATAAGAAGACCAAGCAGCAAAATGACATACAAATTACATAGTAACTTGTCTGAATGAATTTGACGGTGGAACTGAAGCACTAATGTGTCTGTGAGCAATGCATCACAATGATTAGAAGGATTATTGTTGGCACAGAACACACGAAATAAATGTATGCGTTCATTCCACCGAATTAAGAATGAATTAAGGCTTACCACCCAATTAAGAGTAAATCCAACTTTTTCTTGTTTCCCCACCTGAATTAGGATCCCTTTTGATGTGCTTGCATGGGCCATTTGTTGATGGTTTTATGGGCAATTAAGATGAATGCACGAAATATTTCTGTGGTGGGCGTGAAGAAGGAATCGCTTTTACTACGCCAGTTGAAAATGCCCTCAGACAGCCACCACCAGTGAGTTCAGTAGGGATCATTGGCCAGTGAGAACTGGAATGGGCAGGGCGGTTTCAACGTATTTGGGGGGCCCTAGGCAAAGAGGGACTTTAACCCCCTCCCGATTATTGGGAAGGGCCCCCCTCGAGAGAGATTTCGTTAGCAGTCCCGTTGCATCTTTCAGTTATTGAATTTGGGGATGTGCTGCCACACTCTACAAACAAATTGGCATTGGCATTGCTGTCATTTAAATACACAGTGCCAGTCATTACCAAGACCCCCCCCCTTTCATCAGGAGGCCCTTGGAAATTACCTTGTTTGCTTGCCTGGTTGTGACAAGTCTACGAGTGGCCAATAAAGGTGAGGTGAATATCAAGTGGGGACCACACAGCCTGATTATCATTTGTGGTCTGGACTTGTGGAATTTCAGGACAAACAGATAGCATGTCAGCAAGCACACCGTGCTACGAGGTGGGGAGGCGTTTGATTTACATATCGGTCTACCGAGGGTGTTCCTCACTATAAAAAGGCTTCACTTTACTGTCCGGCAAGCTGAGAAGTTTGCCTTTCGCCAAGGCAGTGCCCACAGAGGTTGGTGCCCACAAAGTTCGCCCTTTGGCCAATGCCTTTTCAAAAACGAAAAAAGGAGGGAAAAAACTTGAGCAATTGCTTTGGTTAAGCAAATGCTTGCTAAGCTCCCATGAAATACAAGTATTGCTCTAGGGATTTTTGAGACTTTTTTCACCTACTAAAATCTGATGTTTGATGTTTATATAAACAAAAACCCTTTTTCATGTCTGTGAAGATTCTCATTCATCCAGGTCATCTACGTCAAAAGGGTCTTCAAATTGCATACAACTAAACTCATTTGGCCTTTACCTGTTTCACTGCAATGAGTCTACCGGTATTTTCGCAGAGCTTAAACTCATTAAACTCATTCAATGTCTCAACTACTTACAGTACATTCACACCGAACAGTTGGTCCTTACGGTAATACTCTCCTGTCCTGTCCAAAAAGGAGAAATGGTTGTGAACTCAGGAGCCTGACCTCCAGGAAGTCTGCCACCATTTTTAAAAATGGCTGCACAGGATCCACGGTGGGAAGGCCCTGATCGAATCTGACAGCACACTTTATATCTTCGTCTTCTTACACAACTCAGCACCGCCATAATTGCATTCACAAAGAAATTACTAAGAGCATCAGTCAATGATAAATTATCATCCTAGCCTTTTGCCCTGGAGTCCCTTTCACAAAATGTGGTGCCAGGTTACAGTATTAAAAAACCCAAAACTTAATAGGACAATTCACAGGCTGACAGACGAGACACAGTTGTCCACTTAAGGATTTACAAGGGCGCAGAAAAAGAGAAAAAAAAGAGAAGTTGGCTGTCAACAGCACGACACACGCAATCGCAGGATAATTATTCAGCTGTGGGGCCTTTTAAAACCACAGTAATGCGCTGTATGTAGCATTGAATGGGCTCTGAAAGCTGTGTAGCGCTTGCCTTGGGGTTAGCGATGTGCAAAGAAATACTGTAGAAGCACGTACAGTACAACTGTGTATATAAATAGGTGAAATTATTTGTTGCTGTGCCAGTGTTTTTGAAACCATGTAGCTTCTATACAGGTAAAATATGAATACTTTTAGGTTGCGCCATCCCAAAGTAAAACTTCAACCCCTGCCACAACTGTGATTCAACCAGCTCAGAATCAGCAGATTATACTGAGACCTCAACAGTCAGTCAGCTGACTTGACTTGACTTGAACAGGAGCAGTACATCAGCCACTCAATTAACTCATCTGTGTTCAAACTAAAGCAAAACATGGCATGGCTTTGACTTCCTGAACTAATTTTATTTACTTTTTCATAGCTCCGCCTTTCGGTACATTGGCAGAAACGAGCACTGTCCCAGAGAGAGAGAGAGAGAGAGAGAGAGAGAGAGAGAGAGAGAGAGAGAGAGAGAGAGAGAGAGAGAGAGAGAGAGAGAGAGAGATACGGTGAAGTGCGGTCGCTCAATTTACATTCCTCATTTAAGCAGCTCACTAGACCAGAGCCGTCATCACGTGAAGGGAGAGACAGAGAGAGAGAGAGAGAGAGAGAGAGAGAGAGAGAGAGAGAGAGAGAGAGAGAGACAGACAGGCAGACAGACAGGCAGACAGACAGACACAGAGGCACAGAAACACAGAGACACAGAGACAGAAAGAGAACTGGGAGACATAGAGAAGGGGAGATTATAGCCCAACCCAAACGTGAGCTGTTTATCAACAGATTCTGTTCCATAGGAAACAAACGTACTGTACAGCTCTGTTGGCTCTCCACCCTGTACAGCCATACACAGGAAGGCACACAGCTGAGATAGGTACACTGTAAAAAAATACCAGCTGCCTCAGAATTCCAAGTTAATTTAAATCCTTATTGTACGTTATGTGAAGCTTAAAATAAAGATTTAAATATACTTGGAATTCTGAGGCAGCTGGTAAACTTAAAATTTCAAGTTAAACCACGTTGTTGCCATTGCAGTGTATAGGAGAATAACTTAATTATATAAGTTATCATGACTTATCACTGATATCATTTTTTACAGTGTATAGGGCACAGATAGCGCGTGACTATGCTGCACCACAAAGTCATTATGAGAAAAATACGCTTGTCACACTATCTCATCAACCATGTTATAGGAATACTAGTGTTGATGATTTAGTGTGAATTGCAATAATGGAAAGAAGTAAACTTAAGAGATTTTCAGGCTAGGTTTTCAGCAAAACCTGAGAGGAGGGTTCACTAGTACGTACACGTTTAGACATCATGCTCTAATTCATGGTCCTTCACTTTTACGGTTCAACCATCTTGACTTTTCTGACTTTTCTTGAGACCATGAGAAGAGGTAAAAGTCTGAGGTGAGGTTTTTGACAGTCCAAGCCCTGAGCTGCGTAAAATAAAAACAGTAATTACAACCTTGTGTACATGAGCTGCATAACTAATTACAAGGTCTTACACATGCACGGGGCAACAGCCACCATACTGATTGACATGATGCCTTCACCTTTAGTATTTGACCAGGATTACCTTCCATAGGCCTTAGGTTTAAATACTAGCTCGTGCCAGTAAAGTACCCCCCCCCCCCCCCTTGCCTCATCCAATACCCACCCAACTTCTTTTGCAGGACAAACAAAATCAACCACTTCCTCTTTAATCCCCGATGAAGATGTCCTTACCAGCCAATTACTCGTCCACAAGCGTCCTCAGGCACGCGGCCGAGCTGCAGCGATTGCGGCCTAATTGTTTGTAGAGCAAACACGCAGGCGGCGGCCAGAGAACCAGAGAGGTGCAGGGGGCTGGGCCCAGGTCGGGTCGGCCTGTACTGCACCGTGCAGCACCACCGCTCCCCAGGCAGGTCCACTGACAGCTTTAGCCGGGCCGGGACAAAGTCATTTGAAGTCGTCCCCCACCAATTACATGCAATGTCGTGAGGACCCAAAAATCTGGGGCCCCCGATCTCCCTGGGCCTGGGACGGCCGACCCCTTTGTCTCCCTCTGTGAGGGTCTCTGAGTACAGGGCAGCGGTGATGAAGCCCAGCCAAAGCCCACTGGGCACCGCGCCCTGGCCAAGAGTAACACGGGCGCACAGTGGCACGATTCACATACTAACCCCCTCCACACACACACACACACACACACACACACACACACACACACACACACACACACACACACACACACACACACACACACACACACACACACACACACACACACACACACACACACACACACACACACACACACAGTGCCTCAGCTCCACAGCCCAGCAGAGGTACGTTCCAGCCAGGAGCTCCAGAGAGCTGATGCAGTAGCAGTAGAAGAGAACGAGTGAGTAAGCGGCCCCTACCCCGCCAACTAAACAACACCCCACCTCCCACTATCTAGGCCTATTACATACTCACCCACGAACTAAACAACACCCCACCTCCCACTATCTAGGCCCCTACCCCGCCAACTAAACAACACCCCACCTCCCACTATCTACTAGGCCTATTACATACACACGCATGCACTCGCACCAACTAAACAACACCCCACCTCCCACTATCTAAGCCTATTACACACACACGCACGCACAGACACACACATACGCGTGCGCGCACACACACACACATGCGCGCACACATGCGCGCACACATGCGCGCACGCACACACACACACACACACACACACACACACACACACACACACACACACACACACACACACACACACACACACACACACACACGCGTGCACACGCAAAAGAGCCAAAGCTCTTTTTAGTGCCCTGGTTCCATCAGATTACAGAAAAAAACATTAGCAATTAATTTAGTAGTTACAGTATATGGGGAACACGTGTGAATTAATGTGAGGGCGGGCATGAGGTCACTGTGTGGATATGGCCAATTAGCTACTGTATACTGTTAAAAGGAATTAAAAAAATAAATTGTCTGGGCACATGAAGGGGCTATTGCGTTGAGGTCTGTTGAGATTGTGACTTTGTGACATTGTGACTAATTTACTAGTTTAGAGAGTAGGTCATGTTTTTGATGGGGTGATAATAATGTGTGATATATAAAAATGTTTTATATAAAAGTGTGTGTGTGTGTGTGTGTGTGTGTGTGTGTGTGTGTGTGTGTGTGTGTGTGTGTGTGTGTGTGTGTGTGTGTGTGTGTGTGTGTGTGTGTGTGTGTGTGTGTGTGTGTGTGTGTGTGTGTGTGTGTATGCGTGTGTGTGTGCGTGTGTGTGTGTGTTCGAGTGTGTGTGTGTGTTGGTCAAAAAACATCATGAATATTTGTATGCAAAATATAGCATAATGTGATAATACTGTATGATATATATAAAAATGTATGATATAACATTGCGTGTCTGTGTGTGTGTGTGTGTGTGTGTGTGTGTGTGTGTGTGTGTGTGTGTGTGTGTGTGTGTGTGTGTGTGTGTGTGTGTGTATGTGTGTGTGTAAACGTGTGTGTGTGTAAACGTGTGTCTGTGTGTGTTTGGGGAGGGGGTGTTGTGTGTGTGCGTGTGTTTATCAAAAATATGCTAAACATTTTGGCTCCACAAAGGTCTTTGTGCTTGTTTTTTCTCATGATCAAGGAATTCATGCTAGGGTATTGTGACATAGTTTCCTCTTTTTGGAATTTGTGTGGCTATTGCTGCCAGACATTTTTTTGGCCCTGAAAATACAAACAAATAAGTGCGATAATAATACCTGGGCTGAATATTTTTTTCCTGAGTTATTATTTTAGGGGCATATAAATTAGGTGAATGGCATGCACTATTCCTGGAATTACCCTGAGCATTTGTAAAGCAAGAACTATAAAATACTGCAAAGAGATATGGCACACGGGAGCCGAGTGAAACAGATAAAAGCTGACAATATAGGCATTTTTAACAACAATTCTTGGAAACCGAATCTGATAACGCCATGCCGAATATGATAGCGCCAAGTCTAGCCAGTCTTTGGGCCTAGATAAGTATGGACGGACATACAATAAAACACATGTGCAGTACGCACATGTTTAAAGATACACCACAGTAAGCCTTCGGGCTGCATTCCTGCCCTTGGCCAGTGAATGTACAAACATGTTTGTCTTTCTCCCACAATAAAACAGGCCACAGGGGCTACTACGGCTACGGAGAATGCACCAAGATAGCATATAATAGCCGCACGCCACTGTCGCTTCCTGAGGCTTCAACACAGCGTTCCTACGGTATGTAGCGTAATTGCGCTGAGAGAGCCACATTAGCGTTTCCCAAGGGAATGTAAAGACGATTTACGTTCTGGGACCCCCGCTGCTCCCACACGTACTTTAGCTTTCCACTGTAAATACGAGAGACCAGTTAGCTAACCAGTAATGGTAAATAAAGGAACAATAAATGCTGTGATGTAAAGAAAAGACCCCCCCCGCCGCCTTCGACCAACCCCTCTCCTTTCCTTTTGTTGCATAACAACACTGAACTGTTGCCAAGGGTAATATTCCACCACAGGCTCCAGAGCAAATTAATACCAACAATCGCAGAGGGGCCAACTATTAAATTATTAATGAAAAAAGAATGGATTCCGCAAACACACAGGGGCAAACTAGTAAATTATTAATAACACAGAGTGAAATCCCACAATCTCAGAGGGGCAAAGTATTAAATTAACAATAAAAAAGCAAGGCAAAAAAATGAACTAGTGTTAAACGTTACGGTCAAGAGTCCAATTTCACATAAAGCATATTTTTCTCATATGAAAGTTTTTAACGTTATTTACTGTTCACGCTACTGCCTCTTCATAACTGTAACAAGCCTTTGCAGGAGATGATGAGTGATGCATTCTGGGTATTTGAACATCAGCAGGTATTGTGAGCTGGGGGGAGGAGCTGTACACCAATGTCACATTGAGTTACATAAACACTGCCCCCCCCAACACACACAACACACACACACACACACACACACACACTCACACACACAAACACACACACACACACACACACACACACACACACACACACACACACACACACACACACACACACACACACACACACACACACACACACACACACACACACACACACACACACACACACGTCAGACACATAACTGAAGCACGCCCCAGCAGCGTTTTCAAGACAGAGTGTGTGCCTTTGTGTGTTACGGGGCCCTGCTAAATTACAGGTGTCTGTCTGTCGTCACCGCCCTGCCTCCTGAGCCCCTGACTCAGCCAGCCAGGCAGCCAGGCAGGCAGGCAGGCAGGCAGGCAGGGAGGCAGGGAGGCTGCTGCTGCTGCTGCTGCCACACTACTGTCTCATACTGTAGGCGTCGCAGCTGGTTGCTGACATGACGCAACAAGAGGTTTAGATGAACAGCCGTCTCAGCCGCTTCCTTCAAGCCAACGGGCCAATGGCACACCTCCATCAGGGTCAGGGTGTACGAGGGTTTCTATTTAGACAGACCATCACTCATTTCTCACAGTATTAATTAACTATCTCTACTCTACTACTGCTATACCCGAGAGCCAACACGTCACCTCCACTGGGTAAAGGGGTAGCAGATACACCAGTCATCTAATAGCACCTCCACACTACTGTTTAGTACATACTGTATATGAGCTTCTTATATCTACATACACTTAAATATACAGTAAGTTTACCATAAGATAGTGGCATGTAAAAACACGCCAAAACTATTCAATTTCGTAAACGGATGAAAATTGACTCAGAACCATTGTAAAAATGTGGTTTAGCATATACTGAACCCTTTTGGCAGAGTTAAAAAAATATATGTTTTTGTCCCACAATAAAAGAAGCCACTTGTGGGAAGTGAGATGGTAGGGAAAGCACAACAATTGTAGTCTATAATAAGAACATAATTGCAACAGTAAACAAAGATAGTATGTCACAACCTATGCTGTCACTTCCTGAGGCCTTCAAACAGTGACTCTTAGCTTAGTCTCAACACTTACTGTACCACAAGCAAGGCAAAGCCAGGCAAAGAGAAGGACATGTTTTTTAGTGACAACATATAGTGTATGAAAATGTGGAACAGCAAGGAAGAACAATACAATATGTTGTCCAACATTTGCTGTCTTAATACTATATCTTTCGACTACATTAAGCATCAGCCTCTGAAGGAGCTTCTTTTGCCCATTTCTCAGCTATGACTTTAAAAGATTACCCACCTGATGAAACTGCTTCATAGATCAAAGACAAAGACCACATATTTACCATGTTTTACAGTGTAGTCGTAACCATACTATAGTACCACAAATACATTATAGGATTACACGGCTTTCCCTACAGTATACAGTATTTATTTGTTACGTGTAATTATGATTTAGCATGTCAGATGAGGGGGTCATCTGATCACAGTGTTGTTGGAAATAGCCAGTATCGTACTCTCGTGTAGCCCCAGGGTGACAGAGCAGCCAGGGCCACAACAGGCATTTACAGTTCACTGCTAGCTAGGAGGCTAACTGGCATACTGTACTGTATATTATGTCTCAACTTTGCATAAAACCTTTACAGTACACTGGTCCCATAGGAGCCTAAATGGCACAATGTACACAATTGTAAAAATGTAGCCTCTTATTGCAGATGGCCCCGTCAACCGGCCTATTCACTGTTTGCTGAAAACACTCAAAATATTTAACCCCTTAGCGCAGAGTCTCTGTTACAACCTCATTGTCACAAAAATAGCAATGGACAAGTCTTAAATGGTTACTTAAGCCTCTCTGCACTGTCATAGCAATGTTGTTATCATGTAGTTTTCAGCAAAGAGTGAATAGGCCGGTCGACAGGCCCGTCTGCAGTAAGTGGCTACGTCTTTCAGTTGTCAGTAATTCAACATAAAATGTGTCGAGGGTCATATGGTTTCAATGTACGTAGGCTATATGAAATGGGAGTAAAATAGCTTTTCATGTGAGGAGTAAGAGGGCCCTTTCTTTATCTAATATGTGTGTTTGTGATGGCAACAGTTTTCAGCAGCGACAGCTTAGTGGAGAGAGGCCTGTGATACATCACCAGTCTGCTGTAGGGAGACGCTAATGAAATGTTCTTTTTGTTTGATCCACTCCTACTCACACTTCCACACACACACAGACAGACACGCTCACACACGCACGCACGCACGCACACATACACAAATGCACACTTGTGTGTAACCACATTCACACACACACACACACACACACACACACACACACACACACACACACACACACACACACACACACACACACACACACACACACACACACACACACACACACACACACACACACACACACACACAATCAGGCTGCACACACAAAGGATACTCGTATGCCCCCAATATGTCTTCATCAGAGTTGTCTGCGACAGTGTTTCAGTGTGTGTGTGTGTGTGTGTGTGTGTGTGTGTGTGTGTGTGTGTGTGTGTGTGTGTGTGTGTGTGTGTGTGTGTGTGTAAAGGGAGCATCTGTCAGCAAGGACTCTTTGGCAGCAGACTCCCCCATCTAAGTTGTGGTGCCATGTATCAGACACAACACACCCCATCGCACCACACCACACCACACCACACCAGAAAACAACACAACACACCACACCACAACACAATACACCACAACACAACGCAGCACACCACATCCTATCCCACCACATCACACCACAACACAGGCCATCACAACATACCACAACACAAGCCACACACCACACCACACCACACAACACCACACCACACCACACCACACCACAACACAACACAACACAACACAACACAACACAACACAACACAACACAACACACTACAACACAACACAACACAACACAACACAACACAACACAACACAACACAACACAACACAACACAACACAACACAACACAACACAACCACACACACACACACACACAACACAACACAACACAACCACTAACACAAACCGAAACAAAACACAACACAACAACACAACACAACACAACACAACACAACACAACACAACACAACACAACACAACACAACACAACACAACACAACACAACACACCACACCACACCACACCACACCACACTACACCACACCACACCACACCACAAAACACCACAACACAACACATCACAACACAACACGACACAACACAACACAACACTACACAACAACACACCACAACACAACACAACACACCACAACACAACACAACACACACACACCCCCCACACACACACACAACACAACACAACACAACACAGCACAACACAACACAACACAACACAACACACACACACACAACACACCACACCACACCACAAACACACACCACACACACACACACACACAACACAACACAACACGACACAACACGACACACACCAACACAACACACAACACAACAACACACACAACCACACACACACACACACACACCACACCACACCACACCACACCACACCACACCACAAAACACCACAACACAACACAACACAACACATCACAACACAACACGACACAACACAACACAACACAACACAGCACATGCCACCACAACCTCAGCCCACTTCATCCCACTACTGTAGCCCTCAAAACCTCCAACTGTCTCTAGCTGCCTTGGAGTATGACGTGTACGACATCCTGCTGTCTCCGTCTCGCAGTGCGCCGCCCAGGCCACGTGCTGAGAGACAAGAGCCAAGAGTCTGCCCTGCTGTGGAGGACTCAGACAGGAGACAGCAGAGGGCTGGAGGGCAGTACAGAGTGGATTACTGTCAGATTAGGCCCCAGGTCAGGAGAGCAGAGAGGAGCAATGGGGGAAGTATGGAGGAGAGAGACTGAGGAAAACAAAAAACAAAACATAGAAAGGGAAAATAAATAGAACATATTTTTGAATGGACAGGTTATTCTGTGGGTATTTCTTTCCCAGTGTCAGGAAATGTGAATATGTACGTGCACATCTGACCGGTACCTGTTTAAAATCTTGATAGCTGTCGGTAAAAATTATGGGAAAAAAATGGTACAAGGAAGTCTCCCAGATAAGTCCCCCAGATGGCTGAAAATCGTGAAGGACTTATAGAATGCCATGGAGGTCTTGACTTGCAGAATAAGACTAAAAATAGATTCCTGTGTGGAAAAGTGGAAGAATTGGATTATTTATATCAAACATATTGGACATTATTTATGTTTTCCGTATCCCAATCTAGATTGTGTGTTGTTTGTTTATGTTGTCTTGTTTTTTTCTTTCTTTCTTCATTTTATAGTTAAACAAGTCCGACAGCCGGACAACGATGCGTCCAAACATTTTTGACCTACAAATGGACTTATGGACAGATATGATCCCAAGAGTTCAGGAATAGCAAAATTGTTCATAGGGAATCATATTTCAGTTACGCCATGGCGGACGGACCAACGGATGGACAAACGGACGGACAAAGCCTCAGATAGAGATGCGTGGACGATGAAAGATAATGATAAAAAAGTATTGGGTGAGGTACTGACATCATATACAACGCAATCTCCAGCACAGCGTGTGAAACATGCTTCTGCCAAGTGTCCAACCTTTCCAACTCAATCTTTTGGCTGTCAATATCAATAAGACTTCATTTTGTTATTAGTGTATCATTTTCCCATTACATAGTAAGATGATGTCAGTTTATACCCCTTTAACACATTTATAAGATATCTGAGTGATATCTGAGCACTGAGGTTCAGAATATAATGAGCACAAATCAGTCCCTATCAAATCAGTAATGTTTTTTCTTTCCGTACTATTTCTTTCAGTAATGTTTTTTTATAGTTGCTTTTAAAAAATAAATAGATCAAAAGATTGAACATATTCCTTATCATATCCAATAGCATATCAGTCATCCATTACGTATATAGTGTTTTACCTATGCTTTTTAAATATGATTACTGTGAGTTATGTGAGACAGTGCTGTTGTTTTCTCTTTGGGAATCAAATATCTGTCGGTCAGTTTGTGTGTGTGTGTGTGTGTCTGTGTGTGTGTGTGCGTGTGCGTGTGCGTGTGCGCGTGCGTGCGTGCGTGCGTGCGTGCGTGCGTACGTGTCTATCTGTCTGTCTGTATGTGCGTGTGTGCGTGCATGCATGCGTGCACGTGTGTTTGCGTACGTGATGCATACGTGAATGTGTGTTCGTGTACGTGTGCCTGTATGCGTAGCTTCTAAGGAGTCGTCCTGCCTCATTTCTTTGCAGGATTCATCGTAGGGAATTTGAGCCAGACAAGAGGAGCAGGAGGTCCTTGTAGCCACAACAAAGCTTGCTGTACGAGTAAGACATGCTCCTCATTAATCTGATCTATGAGATGAACCTCTGACTTGGCTACAAATTTGTAACTGTGAAACAAGCTGTATCGAGACATCATTACTGACTTGACAAATGGGCTGAATGATGAATTATTCTATGGCCACTACTGGTCTTTCATCAGTGTATTAATCATGATGTGGTAGGACACACACTAATAGACACACACACACACACACGCACACACACACACAGACATTCAAACACACACACACACACACACACACACACACACGAACACACACACACACACACACACACACACACACACACACACACACACACACACACACACACACACACACACACACACACACACACACACACACACACACGCACACACACACACAGACATTCAAACACACGAACACACACACACACACACACAGACATTCAAACACACACACACACACACACACACGCACACACACACACACACACACACACACACACACACACACACACACACACACACACACACACACACACACACACACACACACACAGAGCGAACAAGTGTCTGTGGAAAATCCACATCAAAAGATTTTCCCATGACCCCCTTTTCCAGCCTTACATCACTCATTGCGGCCGGTGCGATGCTATCAATAGCCCCGCACTAGCAGCCGCCCGCCCTGTATGAATTAGCCCATGTCACGCGTATGGCAGCCAGCGCAGTCACTCAGGTGCGCCGCCCCGCAGTAGAAAAAAATGACAGACTTGGAGAGAAAATGAGTCCATTGACACGCTTGCACACACGGCCCTACATAGCTGTGTTTTGGTCAAGGGAGACCACACCACACCATAGCATATCAGAAAAAAAGATTACATAAAGATTGAAAAGATGGGATTGATATAATCGTAACAAGGACCTAGCTGGCTCTTACAGTATGTCTTATAAGTCACTTATACAGTCAAACAAAAATCTAACATGTGAACCCTATTCAAAAGTGCTACAAAAGAAAAAAAAAACATTTCCGTGGCGTTGCGGCATTTAACGGGTTAACAAAAATCGTCTCAAAATACAGCAATATTTGACTTAGTGAATGGCTTCTGTTTCCTAAACAGACATTTAGCCATGGGAGTCTGGCAGGGGAGCCATTAACATCTTCCTGTAATTATTATGGGGTATTATTCCTGCTTGTTGGAAGTTTTGGATTAAACAAAGTTCTTTTCATGCAGTCTTTTTCTCTTGTGTGTGGTGTAGCACGATGGCGTGATGGCTATGGGTAGGTGGAGTTTTGAGGGGAGTGCTGAGGACTTAACTTGATATTATCAATGTCAGGATATCATTCATTTTGGGACGCCACACAGTGGCAGCTGTTACCCTTAATTTCCCTCTGGGATTTATAAACATAAGTCTAAGTCTAAGTCTAAGTCTAAACTCTGAAACGTCTGCACGTCAGAGAAAAACAATGAATGACGTGGCAAAAGTCAGCGTGTTCATGACGTTCTAGACATTGTGTCTGAATATTTGTGTCACTGCATTAATAACGCTATCAATACATTGAATTAGATGGTAATTATGCTTGCAGACATTTTTTTCGTTGATATTATCACCCAAAGGAAAAGTGTGAGTTAGTCATCCTCATGCAAGTCCAATGTAATTGAGACAACTAATGTAACGTAACACCAATCCTCTCTTGGAGAACACATACAACTCCAGTAAGGATTCAGTGTCTTCTTGACATCTTCAGAGCCTGTTGCAACACACATACCTTCAGTACAGTACCGGCGCCTGAAAGGGCCACTGACAGTTTTAGAGGGGCCAGGGACAAAGTCATCGAAAAGCCCCAGGACCACACCCTACCCCACCCATACCACCCAATACATTAAATATAAAGGGGTTCCAATTCTGGGCCTCCCTTCTCCCTGGGCCAGAGACAAATGACCCTTTTGTCCCCCAGCTACCCTGGCGCCTCTGCAGCTCACAATAAGACAGAAAGCCACACAGCTGGAGCCGCAAGTCAAAACGTGCATGTTGTGTACAATGCCTTACCTCTCAAAGCCCAGCTGGCGTATGGACTTCTCCCAAGAGGAACCTGTGAGAGGAGAAAGAAAGGAGAGAAGAAGAAGAAGAAGAAAAATAGACATTTTATGAGGAGAACAAAAGACAGAAAACACAATGCTGCACAGAAAACACATTTAAGGATAATAATGTCATGGGATCTTATAGTGGATTGCCGTCGGGTATTGTATTTATGATCAGCGGGTATTGTATTTCTATTAAGCTGCCAGATTTGAATCTTTTGGGCAAGGAAAGCTGTCCGCAACAGTTATTTTCTTCTTGCATAACCTTTCGCCTCATCCACACACACAAGCACACACACACACACACACACACACACACACACACACACACACACACACACACACACACACACACACACACACACACACACACACACACACACACACACACACACACACACACACAAAAAACAGAGAGAGAGAGAGAGAGAGAGAGAGAGAGAGAGAGAGAGAGAGAGAGAGAGAGAGAGAGAGAGAGAGACGTACAAAACACACACGGAGGCCACAGCAGTAGTACTGTATTGTGCAGAACCACACACACACACGACGTCACAGATGCGTGCTGTCCCTGTTGTACTAACTAATCCTGGAAATGACGTTCAAGGCAAATGAGGACCATGGCGCCCCTGAGTGTGTGTGTGTGTGTGTGTCTGTGTGTGTTTGTGTGTGTGTGTGTGTGTGTGTGTGTGTGTGTGTGTGTGTGTGTGTGTGTGTGTGTGTGTGTGTGTGTGTGTGTGTGTGTGTGTGTGTGTATGTGCGTGTGCGTGTGCGTGCGTCTGTGTCCGTGACATTCTCACACTTCATTGGGAGCAAAAGCCCAGATCAGAACCACATGTGCTGAGGTGAGCCCTATACACACGTGAAGCCCGGCGAGGCCCATCCCAGCCTCTACTGCAGAGGACTGACATCCCCGGTGATTCATAAGCAGTTTACTGAGATGGGGAGGGAGAGAGAGAGAGAGAGAGAGAGAGACGGAGAGAGAAAGAGACAGAGAGAGAGAGAGATGGAGAGAGAAATAGACAGAGAGAGAGATAGAGGGAGAGAGAAATGAAGAGAGGGAGAGAGATAGAGAAACAGATTGAACAGATTGTAGAGAAAGAGTATGTAAGACAAGACACCAACACAGAGTCCAACAATGCTTGAGGAAGTGCAGGCGCGGTTCTGGCATAGAGGCGTTGCTAGGCAACCGCCTTAGGCCCCGCCTTAGCCCCCCAAATTTAGGGGCCCCCTCTGACTGGGAGCGGAAAATTTCACATAGTAATTGGGGCCCCTTTGGACAGTAATTCACAAATGAATGCTAATTTTCATAAATAATGAATTTTGTATGTTTAAATTGGAAATAAGAGCAACACAATACACTACAAACAAATACAGATCCCGTGCACACCCCTCTCTTTCGTGTTAAAATGGAATATTCCATCCATGCATGCCATGTGCGCGAGACGAGTTCCAAAACATTCGCTACGTTCCCACACAACATGCCTGCGCATATCTGCACAGCTCAAATGCGCACAATGCGTAATCACGGCGCATTCGGAACGCACTGTGAGTGCGCATTGCTGCCCATATATGCGCAGCGGGTCCCTCCGCGAACGCGCTGAAGACGGAAACGACTCAAGCGAGGTGACTGACATTTCTAGGTGGTGACTCGAGCGAAGCCGTGTGAACTTCGAATCGGCAACAATATGAAGCGCCATTATCCATGTGGCAATACAAAAAAAGAAGAAGGAAGAGGCCCAACAAAAAGAGATGCCCTTCCGAAATTAACTAGCTTTTTTAGCGTCACAACACCAGTACGAACACCGGTACCGGACCCGAATGTTTTGGTGGAGGAGGAGGAGGAGGAGGTGCCACTGGATCCGGCTGTTGATACAACAGGAGGTGGAGGAGGAGAGGAGCTGGTGGTGGGGAAGTAGGATTGCAAGCAGACATGAAATTTTTGTGCTTTCCTGAATATGGATACCACTATGCGTAAATGTTTTAAACTCCAACATCGGTAACTTTGGATAACCCACGACATGACATGTTAGAAGCCTGACCTATCTCCGTGGATCCAGAACCATTGACAGCCGTGCCGACAAGGAAGCGGTGCCCTACAGTAGCACTAGCAGGTCGACTACTGTGGCTATCCCCACTGATGGATCTGTGAATGACCGCGGCACTGATAAACTCAATCAGGTTTTGTTGAAAGAATACCTCGTGAGATATTTTGTTTCGAAAAGACATTACTTTTCCTCTAGCTGTGAACTGGGATTGGCTCGAGTAAGTTATTCCATTGAAAAGGACGCAGCCTTTTAAGCGCTTGCAGACAGTGCATCGATTACTGTATCTTCAGACACACAACCTTCTCAATCTCTCTGAAATGATTTCAGAAACATGCTATCGAACTTTGGAAAGGCTTACAAGCATGCAGCTTTCAAGGAACATTCAGTAACTTGACGCGATGTGGCGAGATTCAGAAAAGCGCAGAACAGCTGACATGTCACGGCTCTGATATGCTGTAGTTTTTATTGGCAAATCAACTGCGTTACTTGGCGATATTGCTGGCTAGTTCTGGATGCTAACAGGAGGTGATGTGGAAGTTCAGCCTGGAGAAACGCCGACGTGATTGACAAAAGAATGCGCACTCTACTCATAGTAAGTCACTGTGTGTGTGTGTGTGTGTGTGTGTGTGTGTGTGTGTGTGTGTGTGTGTGTGTATGGGCATACAGACTGAGACTCCCAACGGAGTTCGCTCCCGGACGTGCGGTCCCCGGTGTTTCTATCACTCCCGGACTTGCGGTCCCCACCCGATTATATTTCACGTATTATCATATACTGCCACATACAAGCAATTTAGGGTTAGGTTTAGGGTTAGGGTTAGGGTTAGGTTTAGGGTTAGGGTTAAGGTTAGGGTTAGGTTTAGGTTTAGGTTTAGGGTTAGGGTTAAGGTTAGGGTTAGAAACAAAAAAACTAACATCAACAAGATAACTGGCTCCGTAATATGGCGGTGGTACCGTTAGTCTGGCTAGTGGGAGCGAGATGAAATGGGAGTGTAATGAGATGGGAGCGTGAATCTGGGAATCTTTGAATGTGTGTGTGTGTGTGTGTGTGTGTGTGTGTGTGTGTGTGTGTGTGTGTGTGTGTGTTCGCGTATGTCTGTGTGATGGCAATTGGATTTGCTACTATGCCTCAGTTGGTTGCTTTGAATTTCACCCGCCGTGGGTCTTTTGTTTTGTATTCAGTTTGAGATGCTTGCTGTCATGTGCACACACAGTTGGGTGTGGTAGCGGTGTTGGCATTTGGGCAAAATGCAGCTACTCCTCTGTTGGTTGTTTTGAAATGCGTCGTCAGAGGTGCATCTTGTCACCAGGCTAGAGAGGCAGGTGTGTGTGTGTGTGTGTGTGTGTGTGTGTGTGTGTGTGTGTGTGTGTGTGGTGTGTGTGTGTGTGTGTGTGTGTGTGTGTGTGTGTGTGTGAGAGAGAGAGAGAGATGATGCCCATGTGTAATTGATTGATGCGCATGTGAAGATTGCAATGTTGAATATGTCAACATTGAATACTGTCTAAATTAAAGCAAAACTGTGCCCAAGCACATTATGTTTACAAGGCCTTCTGACTGTTGTAGAGAACTTGTATTTTGAATTGTGTAGATGCTGTGAGCTAAGCATCTTCCTAAGCAAGCCTATTATTATTATTATTATTTTTATTTGCATTTTATTTTTAGGGGGGGGGGGTACAGACTTGGGTGGGCCGATGGGCCCCCTAGCTAATTTCGCCTTAGGCCCCCAAATTGCTAAGTCCGCCACTGAGGAAGTGATAGAGAGAGAGAGAGAGAGAGAGAGAGAGAGAGAGAGAGAGAGAGAGAGAGAGAGAGAGAGAGAGAGAGAGAGAGAGAGAGAGGGAGACCTGAGGGAAAGAGGCCTTTAGGATTTTTTTTCTACTCGCTTTCCTGGTTTGCTTTTTTAGCTATGCCTCAGCTCCGATGTAAGTTTAGGCAATGCAACAAGCTGTCCGCCCAGGCATCAATCCTGATGAACGCTTGGCTGCTCCTTCGCTCTCGTTAAAAAAAGAGTCTGCACGCGTTGTTTACAGGTACACTTCCAGGTATTCTCTCCTGCACTTAGCAGGGACTTCTGGTCTGTTTGTCTGTCTGACTCTCTGATTGTGCATTAGGCCGGCTGTCTGTCTGTCCATTAGGCCCTCTGTTTGTCTGCCTGTTTATCTGTCTGTCTGTCTGTCTGTCTGTCTGCATGCTTGCCTGTTTGTCTGTAAGTCTGTCTGTCTGTCTCCCTGCCTGTAAATCTGTCTCTGGTCACAACAACCGTTATGTGCTCATTTGATCCCTTTAGCGCTATAGGCTAATGACAAATCAACGCGCCTTGTGTGTGCAGTCGAATAATTAGCCCTGTAATTACAGGAGGCATTCACTTTCACAGATAAATAAAGCCTCACTGGTTGATGGTTACTCAAGATAGACAGTGATGACAGACAGTTATGGCTACCGCTATAATAATGACGCTAATTACAACGCCTGTGGTTAGCTAGAAGATAAAGCAGGTAAGCTGTGTAACTGCGTGCTAGCATTAATGTTTGATGTTGATTTCACTTGGCCATCTGAACATCTCACGGAATAATTACAGCCTTGCTTCAGTAATCATTTTCATGTGTATTATTTACAAACAGGAACTCATATAGCCAGATTCCTAACATATCTGTTTTTAATCAGTTTGCTTTTGATATTTACTAATGTTTTATTACTATTTTTATTATTATTATTTTGTACCATTTATGATTACCACCTAGCCAGTTAGCTGTTTTCATGACCTCTGATTTACTGTGCCATGGCCAAGAAAAATACATCCCCAACTTCTAGAAAGTTCTCGAAAAACTAAAACTTGCATGTCTCTCCTTCCCTCTCTCCCTCTCTCCCTCTCTCCATCCCTCTCCCTCCCCCGTTACGTACACACCTGTGACATGGTAAAATGAGCCACTGGTATTTGTTGATATTGGCAATAGGACAGAGGGTCTTTTCATGACACCTTTAAGGATCCTATTGTATATTGTTCCCCCGATGCCCTCCTGCCAGCGTTTGGGGTAATACGTGAGAAGTGTATATAAGAACTCCTCTGGTTCATGTATGGTTTACAGACCACTAGACCGATCACGTCCTGCACACACTGTACATACAGTAGACTAACACACACACAAACATTCTCAAACACACACACAAGCATGCACGCACATACACATATGCACATATACACACGCACACAGACACACAGACAAACACACACACACACACACACACACACACACACACACACACACACACACACACACACACACACACACACACACACACACACACACACACACATGCAGAACACATGATATAATCCCACCATGTACTCTGTACTCCACCATCTCTCTCTCTCTCTCTCTCTCTCTCTCTCTCTCTCTCTCTCTCTCTCTCTCTCTCTCTCTCTCTCTCTCTCTCTCTCTCTCTCTCTCTCTCTCTCTCCCTCTCTCTTTCTCTCTCACTCCTCCAGACCACTTTCCCTGCAACAACACGGTGGTTTCCTCCCATTCAGGACTTATCTGCGGAGAAGCACGGCGGTTTTGGTGGGATTTATAAGAGTTGGGCCATAGCAGATCAAACGAGCGCGGCCGTGAATACCGTTTTCTCCTCATTAATGCAGCACGGCAGTCGGGGAGTCACGGAGAAGGGGCCGGCAGGCATGGGAACGAGACCTGCAGAGCTGTGAGAGAGTGCTTCTCAAAGACACGTCTGAAACGTTAACCGTTTTACTTGATCCCTAAAGTACATTGCATATACAGTACTGTATAGCGTGCAAATTACATTGTTTTGCTCCATGGATATAAGTCAATAGGGTGCAAGTTACATACATTGTTTTCTTTTCCCACTTAGGACAATACATATTGAATAATTGAGCATTTTGATTTCAGACAAAGAGAGTTCATCAGAGCCCATTACATAACTGTCTGGGTCAGCTTTCATGGGGAGTAAAGGTGGGGGTGTTATAAGCGCCACCACCCCATCTCATCTTCTTTGGGATGGTGGGTAGTGTAAATTCAACCGCCGTGGACAGAATAACGGCCCAGTAAGGTCAGACCGGTTCAACGTCTCCAGCTGAAGCCTCTGCGTCTTTGTCAGACTGTGTAAAACAATACGGTTATATTTTTCAACAGCTTCAGCTGAACACTCTGCCTGTGTGTCGGATTGTGTAAAGCAATACAGTTACATATTTTGCAGCTCGCAACCAAGTCTGGACGCATGAAACCAGATAAAAGACGGTCGGCTACAGCAGCACTCTGTTATGTTACACTGAAGGTGAGCACGCAGAAGGAAGCCAATCTGGTCCTCATTGACTGTCCATATAGAACGATTATGGGGAGGGTCACGGAGGTTGAAAACGGAGCAAATGGTTTGTGTGTTCAGGTAAAATAATACATGCCACGATGATGTCTGTCCATATGCCTTGGCCATAACTTCACGAAATCCCCCTTACTAGAATTACCTCCCAGAATCCATCCCCACCGCCCTGCCTTTACGAGAAATGAAAGTCAGCATTTACCTCACGCTTTCATCTCTCTGTTTAAATTACCACAGATCGTGGCGGTTTCACACATTTCAAATTCAACATTTCAATAGTGCTCTTACTGGTAATGTGCAACGTGCAATTGTCGTCAGTCAGTGCCTTGCCTTTGCTCTATGCAAAAATTGAGCTATTATTTTAAAGCCGACCTCTGACTTCAATACAGGTTGAACAGGCGGATGACTGCATGAATGAAAAAAATAAATGAATGAATGAGGTTTTGTGTACACACACACACACACACACACACACACACACACATACACACATGCACACACACACACACACACACACACACACACACACACACACACACACACACACACACACACACACACACACACACACACACACACACACACACACACACACACACACACACACACACATTTACAGTATACCTCTGTACGAATTTCCCCTCACGAAACACAAACATGACCGCAAGAACATACAACTACAACTTTACAATAGTTAAAACCCCCTGAAGACATATAGAGCTGCACCTTGATGTCTTAGTAAGCAGTCATTCTCTTCAGGGCTCACAGAAGACGTATTTGCCTTTGATCAGTAATTCACTTTTGTTTACTTTGGTCAGAGTCTGTAAATGCTTGTATGCCTAACACACCGAAAAAAATCTAAACATTCAAACACGAAAATCCTTTGCGGTGTTAAAAGACTGCGCTCCCAGACAGCGTCAAAGAGTCTAAGGGGATCAGTGTGCTTTTGATCTTCATACGTCTCTTCTCTATGCAGCTAAATATGCGACACCCGCCCTAAAAATCACTGTTAATACCACAACATACTTAAGACTCCCAAACAGCCATAGTTTTACGATGGCTGAGGTGCAGATAAGACGAGGGTTTGTGGTCACATGCTGCTGCTGTGTTTTGGGTGCTTTTTCGGAGCTTTAAGCTCTGGTATGTGTGGTATGCCTCATATCTTTACTTGTTTCTTTTTCTCCAAAAGGGTTGTTTTGACTGGATTTTTGTGTGAATAAATAAAAAATACACCTTCATGAGAAACAGGTACAACTCAGTTGAGAAGAAAAATGCACAGAGTTGCGTGGCACTTCCTAGAAGTTAGATTTACGACGTACGCACAAACAAGCTTTCCATCCTGAATCATTAGCCTCGTCGTCACCGAACAGAACAGAGCAGAGCCCCCCTGCTGAGTGTTTTACAACATCCTCTTCGATCTCTGTCCTCCAGTGTTGTGAAATCACCCGCTGATGTGCTGCCGCAGGGAAGAGGTGCAGTTTGTCAAAGCGCAACACATGCAACTTGATTGCCTGCTTGCTATAGGGGCCACCAGACAAACCCCATGAGAGTATAAAAGTGGCAACAGGGTTTTCAGTGAAAGGCAGACATGTTTTTGTGTGTAGCCCTTTCATGCATATGGGACTCACTGTTTTATGAAAGAGATTGACTACATCATAATAATACCCACAAGCCCTGAATACTCAATACACCCCGCAGAAGGTCACACGCAAACGAGACACGTCAGCTTACGTAACATCCCATACAAAAGAATACAGGACTTTAACTTAAACTTTAGAGTCCCTCTTCTCTCTCAACCTCATAATATAATATTGCTATGACATTGCCAAGAGTCTTAGGTGATAGATTAAGACATGGTCATTACCACTTGGTAACAATAAGGTTATACATGAAAGGCTCTGCATGAAAGGGTTAATGCCCCAAGCAGAGTTGAAATGGCCTGCTCGCTTGTTGCCACCAATCCACCACGGGGCACCCAAGGGCCAATAGACATGTAGAGTACAGCAGTGGCAATAGAGTTTGCATTGAAAGTTGGGGACTTTTTCGCCTACTTGGCCCTGACAAAGTCTGTCATTGTCTCTGGCTACAAGTTATACAATTCAGGCTATTGATAGGACAACTCCTGGACACTGGCACCAACC
>NC_085865.1:20588280-20593280 GCF_034702125.1 Engraulis encrasicolus | reverse complement strand
GATGTTGGCATTTAGGATGCTACTTAGTGGTTGTTCTTAGCAGCTCCTTAAAACGCCCCCGTCCATAAAACCTTTTGCCTTGCTCTCATTTAATCCCGCAGGCTTTCAATTAACCCTGAGCCATTTCGTTGATGTTTATGACGGCCTTCTCCCCGTCAAAAAGCCAGGCCATTTCACCAGAGCCCTTTAGCTGGATGTCAAGCTATGAGATGTGGGCCACCAAGCCTGCGCTGCGTGGGTATTTTTAGACTGATTTAAGGCTTGTGCATCCTGGGAGGAAGGCGATGCTTATCAAGGACCCCCCCGGCTAAAGCCATTGACAAAGAGAGGGTAAAAAAGAAACGTGCAGCGCGGAGAGGAAAAGGAGAAAGGAACTCCTTCATTTGGTGTGTTTTTGTTATTATTACCGCTGGCAAGGCCTGTACGGTACAGTAGTGAGGGACCGGTGTGACGCCGCGCTTGCTGGCATGGTGACAAGGGGGCGTTGGAGCTCAGGGAGGGTGCCAAAGAGGAGAACAAAGCATCATTCCTCTTCCATGCGCACCATTGTGGAGGAGACTGGAGGAGAGGGCAGTCAGGGGAATAGAGGAGAGGAGAGGAGAGGAGAGGAGAGGAGAGAGGAGAAAGAGGAGAGGAGAGGATTGGTTGAGGAGAGGGGAGGAGAGGAGAGGAGAGGAGAAGAGAGGAGAGTGGAAATGGAGGAAGAGGAGAGGAGAGGAGAAGAGAGGAGAGGAGAGGAGAGGAGAGGAGAGGAGAGGAGAGGAGAGGATTGGTTGAGGACAAGGTAGATGAGCAGACAGAGTTGGAGGACAGGACATGAGACAGATGAATAAAGTAAGAGGACAGGAAAGGAAGACGTGAAGGACACAGTCGGGAGAGAAGAGAGAAGGCACTGGAGGAAGATGAAGGGAAGGGAGAATGATTAAGAAGAGGCAGGACATGTGAGGGAAGTATTAAGTCTCATCATTTTGCTACACAGTCTCACCCCAAGTAGTCAATTTTTGACTACTCAATTTTTGACACCCCAAGACTGCAATTTTTGACGTCTTGGGTATTCCTTCCACGTCACATTTTGACTATGTCCTCAAAGGCGCCCCCTTGTGGCAGCATAACGTCATTGAGGTTAGATTTAGGAATAGGTTTAGGGTTAAGCGGCGTACACACACAAAGCTAGCTTTTCGCTTGTTTGCCTACTCGCCACTCTTTCATGGAACGTTCGCCGAAAGTTCCCGCGGCTTTAACTGCCAATGGATAGCCGAGAAGTACCGAACTCTGCATTCCAATTGGTTACTCGCTTACTCACCTCGCTCGAAGATAAAATATTTTCAACTCGGAATCCGCCCACATCGCATCGCTTGTACAGTACTTACCTACTCGCCTGCGAGTCTCGCCGGGACACATCGACATTCTATTGACTTCATTCGCTGAGAGAGTAACTAGTAGCGACGTGTGTGTACGGCCCTTTAGGCCACATAGTCAAATTGTGACGTGGAAGGAATACCCAAGACGTCAAAAATTGCAGTCTTGGGGTGTCAAAAATTGAGTAGTCAAAAATTGACTTTTGCCGTCAATTGCCGTCTGGTCCAAGGTAGTCAGAAATTGACTACTTGGGGTGAGACTGCGTTGCATTTTGGGAACATTGTTATTTCATATCAGCTGACCCTATGCCCGCCCCTTCCTTATCTATAAGAACTGTCACTCACGGGCTGACACACACCTATACACCTGACGAAGACCGCCTGAGGTCGAAACGTTGTGTTCAAATAAATCGGTGAGCAGTAACAGTGTGCAGATTTCCTTTCTTCCTTTACGCACATTTGTCTGATCCAGCACCTGTTTTACTGTATATGCGCGCATCACCTACACTTCTTAGGGAAGTATAAAGTGAACAGAAATAAGACTTTGGAGAGGAGGGGAAGGGAGAGGACAGCAGAAAAGGACATGTAGAGAAGAAAACGTGGAAAAGAGAGGCACACACCATACACATCTGGAGTGAGTTTCTCAAAAGGGAAGTTGTTAGCCTGTCAGCAACTTCGGTAGTTGCCAATGGGAAAATGCATTGAAAGCAACGAAGTAGCTAATGTAGTAAGCAACTTTGGTTTCGAGAAATTCACCCCAGGCTTGCAGAAGTGAGCGCTCTCTACCTTTCTCTCCATCTCTCCTGCATTCCACACATATGTAAAGGCATGATGGAATTCCACACGTATGTAAAGGCATGAAGGGGTTTGTGTGATGACTGGATGAGCACAGGCACAGCTAATCAGTTTTACACTGGGCACAGAAGGCCTTTGTTTGGTGGGAAGTCAGATGTAATGCCTATAGTACGGGTATATATTGCATCACACTATCAGTATGCCATTGCCTAGAAATGAAACAAATATTTAATTTAAACACCCTGCAATTCTAGCAGAAAATGAGATGGTATCCAAATGAATGCACAAGTAAAGTGATATACTTGTGTTTGTGTGTGCTCACTACATACTTGAAAAGTGAAAAGCGGTATTGTAGGCATTCACTAACATTTTTTCTACATTACCTTTCTGTCTCAATCATTTTTCTCTCTTTCTCTCCTACCTCTTTAGGCACCTCACCTTCTCTCTATCTATCTCTCTCTCTCTCTCTCTCTCTCTCTCTCTCTCTCTCTCTCTCTCTCTCTCTCTCTCTCTCTCTCTCTCTCTCTCTCTCTCTCTCTCTCTCTCTCTCTCTCTCTCTCTCTCCCTCTGCACCTCTCCCTTCTTCTCCTTTTCTCTCTCTCATTTGCTCTCTTTCACTCTTCCATCAGTCCAACAGCCCCATCTGACTGAATGGGGGCCACTGGTGCCACAGCACCTCCATTGAGACTGCGGTATCATTTTTCACCGCCGGGACGAGACCACTTTAATCCCAAAGTCTGCCCTGCATCCCATTCCCTTTATTTGCTTCCCTTCCCCTTCACCACGTCCCTCCTCTACACCCCTGTCCAGGAGCCACACTAACTAAAAGCCTTCTTGTGTCCTCACCCCACTACACTACGTGCCACTGAAAGGTCACCCAACTTCAGCACATAACTGATTTTTTCACTGTCAAGAAAAAAAAAATCAAACGCTCAAGACTGGTGTGGTGTGGCCAGGAAAGCTGACAAGGGGGGACAAAGGGGTCAGCTGTCCTGGGCCCAGGGAGATGGTGAGCCCATGTTTGGGTCCTCATTACATTGAATGCATTGGGTGGGGGGCCCTTTCAGAGGACTTTGTCCTGGGCCCAGCCAAAGCTGTCAGCGGCCCTGGGTGTGGCTGCGCTGCGCTGCGCTGCGCTGTGTGGTGTGGCGGTGTCGTGTGGTTATAGGCTGCAGGCTGGATTTCAGTGGTTACACTGAAGGATGGATTTATCACCTGCCAAACAGCCTTTGGGGGGAGAGGAGGCCATGTTTGGGCAGCCTGTACTGTGTGCCACACTGACGCCATTTCACCACACGGATGCCAGCGGGTGAATACCTGGCGAGCAGAGGGCGATAAAGAAGGCGTGTGTGTGTGTGTGTGTGTGTGTGTGTGTGTGTGTGTGTGTGTGTGTGTGTGTGTGTGTGTGTGTGTGTGTGTGTGTGTGTGTGTGTGTGCGTGTGTGTGTGTGTGTGTGTGTACAGTTCACCACTAAGCAGCCACCCCCGACTCACTGACTCTTACTCCCAATAGGGATTCGAATCCTTTATCATTCGATCTAAGGGCGAGAGTGTTAACCATTGTTGCACGACTAGGCCAGAAGGCACGTACGGTTGTGCAACAGTACTCTACATTCAGACAGTACACCTACAGTACATAAAACCGCCATATAATTGTAGTAAATGTATATATATTTTTACAATATTATTAGACTTTATGCTGCAAATTATTTAATAGGCTTAATAGTCGTAAATCTGAATGATTTGTCAAAGTCTGATGGAAACTTGTTGATGGATGCTGGGATAAAAATGATGATCTTGCTTTGAGCTGACTCAAAAACAACTAATTATGTGGTGAGTACCAGTGATAAATGGCTTATTGCCATTGGAAAATAAAATGAAAGAAAAGCCTGACAGAAGGCAAAATTCTAATTCCTAGAGGCAACTGTCCATGTTTGTGTAAGTGGGATTTTTTTCTGGGGCAAATACTGAAACAGAGGAAACAGTGTTGAATGTTGAACAATCAGATAACCTTGTTGGTGTGACGGAGTGCTTCTTGTTTGCGAATTAGCTTCCTACTAAATGACTGGCTCTTCAAGATACAGTAGGAATGCATGTTTAATCATTCGACAATTTACAGTAGACTTCACTGTAGTTTGCGTCTGCATTCCAGTCAATTACTGCATTGTTTTCAAACATCCACTATATTTATTCAAAAATAAGAATGTTGCTCAATCATCTTTGTGGTACATACAGTGGTTCTTTTTTGTGAAGACATACATAGTGCCCAGTAAATTGTGCAGTGCTAAATCAACACTTTGAGTGAAGATTCAACATTGTATGAGGTACCTTCAACACTAGATAAGTTCGAATTAACACCACAATTTTTGCAGGGTATTTGGGAAAATGGCTCGCTTCCATTCAGGCCATCCAGTGTAAACAGTTTGAGCGTGAGCATTGTGCACGTCCAGACTTCCCGAAGTTAAGTGTAAAAGTGTTGATCCACGAATAGCTCAGGTCGACATAAACTAGGAATGCTGATCTTAACGTGCTAAACGACAGTAAGACATTCACCTCTTCCAACAGACCACATGTGCCACTTGATACCCGTGGTACACCACAACAGCTCAACTGCACCCAGAACTAAAATTGTGCTTCAGCAATTTATAGAGTACCGCATAAAATTCAACATTCATCTTGTTTATAAACATTTTTTTTTACATACAAACGCTACATCTGGAGGTTTTGCGATAAAGTATTTATTTTGTAGTAATGATAGAGATTCTTTATTATCTTTACTTCATCCCGAAACGGAAATTAATGTGTGCATCCGTGAAAGCCTTTACATTACGCTGTGTTTACATACCAG
>NC_085865.1:20573280-20580780 GCF_034702125.1 Engraulis encrasicolus | reverse complement strand
GCGGCTGTTCCTGTTTTCCCTTAAGTGTGCTACGATAACAAGGAGCACTGTCGCTGGAGCGGGAAATCCACCATTCTTCTTGTCAGGGTGAGAGTTCATCCAGGTTAACCTGTCTGTCATGCATTTTAACAGGAACAAGGCCCGCTGCAGATCCCCTCTCTACATTACTGTTAGTGTGTGTGTGTGCTTATGTGTGTGAGTGTGTCTGTGTGTGTGTGTGTGTGTACCTCTGCATTACACACGCACGCACGCACGCACGCACGCACGCACGCACGCACGCACGCACGCACGCACGCACGCACGCACGCGCGTGGCCCAATCCAGTCAGTCAGTCAGTCGTCTGCGCTTTGGCAGTCAGTCAGGCTGAGGTACGTACGCATACTGATGTTTTTGGCAGCCGTGCGACCATCGGTCATGTGAAAAACTAGCGTGCGTGATGTCCAGATTCGCTCACTGTGCAGCATGCGAGCAAGCGAACGAACAGACATCAAAGTCAGACATTTCGTTTTGTTTACGGACAGTGTTTGTTTTTGTTTGTTTTGTTTTTTTGTCAACCGTCAAAAATGCTGACATGAGAAGACGGCTAAGCTGCCAGAGATTTAGGGATGGTTGTGGGCGGCATTAAAAACAGACGAGGAAGACGAGGCAGAAGACCACAATTATTATTATCATCATTACCATGCCAAAGGCAATGGGAACTGAGTAGGAGAGGTCCGATGCAAGAGAAAGGTTCTTTCTTCTAAACATCCCCGGGGAAACAACAATCCATAGTAATCTGCAGGGAGCATTTTATGTCTCGTGTTTAGTGTAGCCAGAGACGGATTATGACGGCCTGAGGGCCCTAGGCTGCGGGTTACTGTGGGGCCCCCCAGAAGTCAAATTTGGTGACAAATGTACATAGACAGTGTCATAATTACAAGCTAGGAATTAATGATAACTTGTCTACCAATTGTATTCAATAAGACACGTGATCTGTTCAATATTGCATCCTGTCACAATTCTGCAATTTTTCACTTTTAGTCAATCAGGGGCCCCCTGGGAGGTGGGGGCCCCTAGGCGGCAGCCATATCTAGCCTGTGTGTTAATCCGCCCCTGAGTGTAGCTTACATAAAAAGAAAACATTGCCAGTGATTGATGTTTCAAGATGACGTCATTCATACAGTGTAAAAAAGAAAAACAGAACAAAATGTCTGTCTGTTCTGAGGGGATGTGTCTGAGCCAGACTGTTCGTTTTGTTTACTTGGTTTTCACCGAGGGGAGAAGACATGGGTCAGGCTATGTGAAATTGATTTGGATGCCTTTCGCCACTATCTGACTTTTCAGACGTTTGGGATCACAAATCTGTGTGAGTCAGAATGATTGTCCCCATACCCACAAAAGGCCTTCTTGGTGCAATAGCAAGACAAAGTGCAGTGCAATTATGAATGCAATTGTTGTTTTGTACATAATATGTATTTGTTGGCTTTTACGTTGCCCACATCTTAATTTCAATAATCGAAAATGCCAAGATAATGACTCACAATGATGAGCAGAGAACACTGTATCCATTTTGTTTGCAATGGCTTTACCCTCAGGACACCACTGCATGTTTCACATGATTACACACAGATTTTTTTTTATTCGTTTCATATGGCCCTATCTGTGATCAAACACAGCTATGCTCGTTAGATTGTGTTACATGTATTTCCTTCAGAACAGCCTATGCCAACCAATGCTGGGATAAATCATGCATTACTCAAAATGTTTGGCAGCTACATAGCCATGTCATAACAATCAGAGAGAACTGCAGCGATAAAACAATCCAAACACATGGGCCTGTGATGGCAAATTCACTCCCCTTCGCTACAGTGTCACATATAGTTTATATAGTATATACAGTGGCTGTATGGGGTGATTATGTGTTACAGCTTCACCAAGATCGGAAAACTGTAAGAAGCAGATCTTTTCTCATTCTGAACTAAAATAACTACTCAGAACTAAATAATCATGGCTCCACTTGAAAAGAGCATCACACAAGCGACACAAGGCACACAATATACGCCTTGAAAGAATGCAAAAGATCCGTATAAAACGCTTGCAAAATCTGAGTAGGTGAAAAAAGTCTGCTGATTGAGACCATGTGTGAGAAATGGACAGTGCATCCCAACAGTTGCTGATATTCCTCTGGCTGCCGTAAGCGGATCGTGCAGAGTCAGACCCCACTAAACACCTTCGCAGGTCCGTGGCCCTGTTGGCTGGAGGCTGGCCTATACAGCAGTAGTTCCCAACCGGCGGTACGGTACGTGTACCACTAGGGCTCCAGTACATGAGCACACTGCAGAGGGTACGAGGACAACTGTAATGATATCAAATGTATGGGACATAGACATTGTAATGTGAGGAGAGAACATGACTGAGAATGTAGGTAATCATGGCATGACAACAAGGCTTAAGGGGGTCTCGGCTGTGACTCAAATGGCTAAGGCCCTGTGTTTAGTTCATTATTTCTTCCTGACAGGCTGAGGCAAACGACAGATACACCAGGAACGCTTCGTAATACCGCCTCTCACTCTGTTTTCCTGTACCACTCTTGATTGTATTAATATATTAAAAAACAAAAAGCTTAGGGGGTACGCAAGGGGAAAAAAGTTGGGAAGCTCTGCAAGCATATAGAACAGTCTGACTCACAGCCGCGCAGCGAGGAGCTGGCTAGAGCTGGTGTGGCAGTGTGTACTGTAGACTCATGGATGCCAAAACACCAACAGCATCACGTTACTCCCTCACGGCTTACAGCAAGATATTACAGCAGAGAAACAGAGGGCTTGCTGTTGCGCACGTCACAGTCAAACACAAAGAAGACTTTGAAACAACAAAGCTCAGTTAAACATTAGATGATTTTGTATCCTGTATCAATGACAATTCACGCGAGACGCGCTGTAAAGCAGGCGTCATTCAGCACGTACTGTTTGAAATTTCCCTGAGGAAATTAAGTTGACTACGCCGGCCTTTCACTTCATGTTACTTTTGAGGGAGAGACTTCCTTATTTTGCCAGTTTTAATTTTCAAAACGGTCCTTCAGCTGAACCTTGAACTGTCTGTATTTCCCTTGGGCGAAAAATGTTCTCACCTTTTCCTATGTTTCATTTGTTTTCATCACCTAATTGTTTTCATCTGTTTTCTTTTAGAGCCTGATGATTTTGTAACTGTTTTGTTAAGCACTTTCGTGCCATGGCTTTTAGCTTTTAGAAAGCGCAGTGGAAATAAAAAAAGTTATTTATATTCCATTCCATTACGAAGTAGACGCTGTATTCTTAAGTCATCTCTTGCCCAATACTTTTTTAATAACTTAAAGATTACTTTAGGGAATTAAACTGGTTAACTGCCAAAAAACCTTTCAACATACTGTTCGGGAATTGAATAATTCGGCAAGCTTAATTTGCCAGTACTTAATAAAAGAGAATTAGACATGCTGCTATTTGAAACATTTAAGACTGGCTAGTGCTACAGTACAGGTTTTCACATGTATTCCAGTGTTCAGGCAAAGGCTACGTGTAAAATCTGCTGCCAAGTCCCTGTGTGTCGATTACAATGGCTCACTGTTACGTAAGTGTTTTAACTAGTCCAGTTATGAGGCACACATTTATTGTTCTTTGAGAGACGCGATCTTTGTTAGAAAGAGTTCTGTTTCTGCTGCCCATAGACGCAAACCCACAGAGAAGGAAGTCGAGCACGAGGTAGTAAACGAAAAATCTGGCCCCGCTTTAATTTTATTTGTTTGATTCATTTCTGAATAAAACAATTCTGGCGTCCTCGAAGAGAAAAAAGTCATATTTAATCACTTATTTAGTGGTTTGGAATGCGTGATGAATGTGGGCACATTGGGCCAAATGTATGACTTTGTGCTTGTGCCATGCACCAATCCTCTGCGGCTATTTAGAGAGACTGGGGAAATTACTGAATGAATGAATGAATGAATGAACGATGGAATGACTGAATGAATGTATGAATGTATGAATATATGAATGAATAAATACATAATAAATAAATAAATAATAAATAAAAGAGAAATCAGTGTGGAGAAAATAGGACCATCTGTGGCAGTAAGCCGATACTGCCACAGGAAGCCCAAATGCAGACCAGATGTGCTCGCGATCTCGGGCACGGACAAAAGACGATGTGTCGGCATGTTTCACATCAGTTTGTGATTTCTAGTTTCTTTTTCCCTTTCTAGGACTTTTTTTTTCTTGGTCGACCCCTTTCAGGCTATGTGGTCTCACGTCTGCCCCAACGCGTCTCGTCTGGCATCAGCTACCTTGGCATGGCAATGAAACAATCAAAACTGGCATGGTTGTGTGCTTACGGTATGTGTGTTTGTGTGCGTGCACACAGGTTTGTCAATCCTTTCACTACCTTGTTTTGTTTGGAGAACGTTTCATATGGAGACCTGCTTTGATTATTTTGGATGTGCAGTGCACACCTTCTCATTGATTATTTTGGAGGTGCAGTGCACACCTTCTCGGTGTTATTTCTCAATGTGTTCCCTCCCTTTCCACATCACCCTTGATGACGCACATCCCCCTTGATGAGTGCTATCTGGGGCTCACGAGAAGCGGAGATGGACATCGCAGGCTCCAAAAACTAAAAGTGCTGCCGCATATTTCCAGTACACCGGCGAATTCACTGAACCAGTTGAACTTAATTAGCACAACCCTCTAGGTAGATAAATTATGTAACTTTGGAAAATAACGTTTGTCAAAAAAACTGACAGTCTGCATGCATGAATGAATGAATGAATGAATGAATGAATGAATGAATGAATGAATGAATGAATCTATCTATCTATCTATCTATCTATCTATCTATCTATCTATCTATCTATCTATCTATCTATCTATCTATCTATCTATCTATCTATCTATCTATCTATCTATCGGTTGTATCGTATCTATCAGTTATAAATCAAAGTCAAACTGACTCAAGCTCAGGCCTGAAGTCTATAGTGCCTGGGGGCTTCACCACCGGAGGTTCCCCATGTGCCAGAGGCCCCTGGCGCTGCTGTTATCCAAATTGTGAAATTTCATCGTCTTAATCGCATTTAAAGACTATCCCCCCGGCAAGAGAGCGGGCGGCTTTTTGCCAGGAGAAGGAGGAGGAGGAGGGAGGGAGGGATGGAGGGATGGAGGGATGGAGGGAGGGAGGAGGGAGGGAGGGATGGAGGGATGGAGGGATGGAGGGAGCTGCTTTGCTCATTGAAAGCATCCCATGTCCAGAGAGAGCCTGGGCCTGCGTGGGCCACCGGCTATCGGGTTGCATCTTGGCTCCCTACTCGGTGTGTGTTTGTGTGTGTGTGTGTGTGTGTGTGTGTGTGTGTGTGTGTGTGTGTGTGTGTGTGTGTGTGTGTGTGTGTGTGTGTGTGTGTGTGTGTGTGTGTGTGTGCGCGTGTGTGTGTGCGTGCGCGCAACTCACAACCATGCACTGCAGCCCCGTGTATACAACCTAAGCGGGTATCTAAACAGCAGGGGTAATGTAGCATTGTCAATCATCTCCTAAAGTAATCTCATCATTACTTCCATAAGCTACTGCCGGCAAACACTGATGTGGAAACCTTATCCGACTGCAGAGTCGATACTGAGCGTAAGAGCCGAGTGCTAAGGGTATTACCATGGGGATAATACACTCAACTAAAAGAGCAACCTATCAAGTAATTGATTTGAGTCAATTAATTCTGTGACGAATAGCATCGGATAGTACCGTAAGTCAGTGGTTCCCAAACTGTATCTGCTGGGACCCTGTGTTGGTCTCTCGGATATTTTCACAGCACCTGTGAAATTTTCAAATGGCAAATATTTTTTTGTCCCATAAAGTTGTGCCATTTTATTGTGAAAATCATGTTACTAATAATGTTACTAATAATGTATGGAATGGTTATGTACGGTCACTTCTTCCTGCTCCATGTACCACACACACACACACACACACAAACACACACACACACACACACACACACACACACACACACACACACACACACACACACACACACACACACACACACACACACACACACACACACACACACACACACACACACAACCACAGACACACAAAGACACACACACACACACACTTTATACTGTACACACACAGAAACATGTGCATGTGTTTGTACTCAGTCACATTCACAGATACAGTGACGTGCATATACTGTATGCATATAGACACAAACACACACAGGGTCAAACTAAACAATAGGCAGTGCCAACACACACACACATGTGCGTGCACACACACACACACACAGACGCACGCACGCACGCACGCACGCACGCACGCACGCACGCACGCACGCACGCACGCACGCACGCACGCACGCACGCACGCACGCACGCACGCACGCACACACACACACACACACACACTCCTGACGGCCCAAACCCTAGTTTTGGGAACCGCTGCTGTGAAGTGAGATACAGCAACAGGCTGGGTGGCTATGACGACACATGTTGTGGAACTGCAAACCGAGCTCTGGGAATTTCCAACGGGTCTCAGTGTTTTGAGGAATTTTTGGGATTCTTTTTTTTTTTTCATTTTCACAAGCTTTTACGAGTGAATCAATTTCTTTCGCGGGATTAAAGAATTAAGTGTGCAAAAACAGGGCAGCGGCACAGCCCAGTCGGAGAGTCTAGACACTGTTTGACCATGTTGCTTTTTGATGGAATGTAACAGCAACTGGATAATTAAAGAAATAATGTCTTGCCCAATGATGCTCAACTTACACAATGACAAGAAATGAAACTCGACACGCAAAACAACACAACTTCATTGAAGTATGAGATTTGGATTGCTTCTGTTTAGATCACTGATTCTCAAACTGTGGGCTGGGGCCCACTGGTAGGCCTTAAAAGTATTACTAGTGGGCCTTGAAAGCATTTTCTGTAAATCAAAATAATATATGTGTGTATCCCTGTTGACTATTTATTTGAGTTGTGTTGTTTATTGGGTCAGAGGTGGGCCCCGAACAGTTGTGAAAATCCAAAGAGGACCAGGTTGGAATAGGTTGGAAGGTTCAGTGGTGTAGTCTACTTTTTGAAGTGAGTATACTGTATATTTGAGCATTTTTTGAAGTGGGTATACTGTATATTCAATATACTGCTATTCAAAACAATGGATCAATCAATTTTAAGTGGGTATACTGAAATCCCTGAAATTTAGAAGTGGGTACAGTATACTCCGTATACCCGTGTTCTACGTAGACTACACCACTGCCCTGGTTTAGATAACACAACTCACTTGTGATCAATGGCAGCACATTTTTAATTTTGACTTGCTACTTTGTGTTAGTTGTAATAAGAGAGCAGCTGGAAATAATCCAAAGCTGCACCGCCAGCATAGCTGGATTGGCCACAAGGCATACAGGGCATTTGCCCGGTGGACTGTTGATGATTTTGGCCTGGTCCTCCCTTCAATGTAGTGGTATCAGTCCTCAAGTCACTACAGCAGACCTCTCCAAGTCAGATTGAA
>NC_085865.1:20543280-20550780 GCF_034702125.1 Engraulis encrasicolus | reverse complement strand
ATATGAGGTAGACGAGTGACAGCCAGTTGTACCGGAATATGCATGCTGCGAAAGAAAGAGAAGAAAAAATGAAGGAAAAAAAACACAAATCAGTCCAAAGAATCTTTAGCCGCAGGCCAGACAACACTCTCACACATTACACAAAATGAAAAAGGAATCACTTCACGGAGAGATAACCTTGCAATTACTGCAGACAAAATTGTTACCTCAAATTAAAAGGTGAAGACACCTTCCAAGCATTCCAGCCACGTTACACGGTGACTGGGAGATACAGTATTCTCATGGATGAATCTGGGCGAGTCAAGCCACAGTCTGTGTGTGTGTGTGTGTGTGTGTGTGTGTGTGTGTGTGTGTGTGTGTGTGTGTGTGTGTGTGTGTGTGTGTGTGTGTGTGTGTGTGTGTGTGTGTGTGTGTGTGTGTGTGTGTGTACGGGCGTGCGTGCGCGTGCGTACGTACGTGCGTACGTGTGTGTATGGTATGTGTGTAGGGTATGGTGCGAAATCTATTCAAGAAATTCAAAGGTGTGCTGAAGCCAGATTGAAGCCAAACTGTGTGTGTGTGTATCTGTGTGTGTGTGTGTGTGTGTGTGTGTGTGTGTGTGTGTGTGTGTGTGTGTGTGTGTGTGTGTGTGTGTGTGTGTGTGTGTGTGTGTGTGTGTGTGTGTGTGTGTGTGTGTGTGTGCGTGTGTCTGTGTGCATGTGTGTGTGTGTGTGTGTGTGTACAGTATGTGTGTGTGCCGCATCAGAGGAGGGTGTGAAATCTCCCAAGAGGATTCTCCTGTTCCATTCCATCAGGGATCTGCCTGAACTGTGTCAGGTATCTCAGGGCTCAGGGCCAAATCTTGTCTAGTTTGAAACCCAGATGTTAGATATCATTACATTACACTTGGGTGATACTCTTATCCAGACCAACTTTCTGCTCAGATTCCAGACACAAGATGAGCATTTCATTGGACACATTGCATGACTTTTTTTTTTTTTAACTTCCATCCTCACCTACATTCTACCCTACAGGTACACAATTCAAAGCCTGCGAGTCTTCAGTCCCAAGACCAAACACCCTCACCATCAGGCCAGAGCGTGTCCTATATTGCACTTGCTCTGAAGTACAATACAGTATATGGGTGAGATGGCACCTTTCAGGTCAGGGGTGAATTTCTCAAAACCAAAGTTGCTAACGACTTTACTTTGCTGTTTTCAATGCATTTTCCCATTGGCAACTACCGAAGTTGCTAACAGGCTAACAACTTCTCTTTTGAGAAACTCACCCCAGAAAAGTTCCAGCCCTACAGGGATAGACACCCTGGAGCACTGTGGGGTTGCTAATACGTCTTGCTGATATGTCAGAGGAAAGCTTATTGCAGCCGTAAATCAGCACGCAAGAGGAACATTACCAAACTTACTGCATTACCTACGGTAGAATGTAGTTACTTCAACACCTACATTCTTGCTACACGATTCAAACCTGCTGCAACCCTTCAATCCCAAGACCAATAAGGACACACCTTGCCCTCTATATCGGCTATATGTCAAAAGTGGGTGAGCATTTTTTTTCAAGTTCAAATTCCGGATACGGAGCCACAGTCACCCTGGGGCAATGTGGGGTACTAAGCCTTTCTAGTCATTTCAGTCGTGGACGTGAATTCAAGAGAGCAGTAGTCATTTATCCCTGAAGCCCACATTACTATCCTAAGAACAAACTCCTATCCATTAGGCCGCAGCTTGCCCTATAGCTCTGCGTTAGGTCACTACAGTACGAAGCCAATTGGAGACAAATTTTGGACCCCTAGGGGAAATTCTTTCTCTGCATTTATCCCATTTGGACCAGTGAATCACATTGAAGTACACACACTAGGCCATAGCAGTGGGCTGCCTGCTGAGCGGCGCCCGGGGAGCTGTGTGGAGGTTAGGTGCCTTGCTCAGGGGCACTTCAGCCGTGGTCTGGTCGGGCATTGAACCGGGAACTCTTGGGTTGCCAACCCAGTGCTCTAACCACTGAGCCACGACTGTACATTACAGTACAGAACTGTGTGCGGTTCAGATAACAACTTCCAGTACAAATTCTAGTTTGAGGTATCCAGGAAGCATTGCTGGCCCTACATCGTTACATTAGGTCACTCCACTGCACTACACTACAGTACACTACAGTATGTGTGGGTGAGACGTCAGCACAGCCACTGTAGATGTGGATCTTGGCAGGCTGTAAGACCTCTACTCTGCTCTGCTCTCCCCGCCTTGGCCCAGACCTCATCCTGAGTGAGTCACTTGTTATCCGAGAGCCGCCGCGAGATGGAAGAGACACCTTTTGCTTCTGCTCTCTTCTCTTTCCTCAATGCACAAAAGAGGGGAAGAGGGATGAGTAAAGTACACACGGACGCACATGCATGGCAACACACACGCGCAAATACATATGCATGCAAACACACAGATGCACGCACACACACTCTTGCAGGCACGCATACCCACACACACACGCACGCGCGCACACACATGCACACACACACACACACACACACACACACACACACACACACACACACACACACCAATACAAATCCGCCCTCACAGCAAAAGGTGAACCACCCTTTTGGGTTGGGATGCTAACTCCCCTTGTTCCAACTCTGTTTGATATCAGTGCCAACAGCAAAACAGCTCTCCCCCGGACGCCGTGCCAAGACAAGATTACACAACACCCCCTAAGCCCCCCATTAGCCCCACCACCTCCCCACCGTGCAACTACACAACCACCACCACAATGGGCTGGGTTGATCTGGGATGGGCTGTCCTGAGCCAAAGACATACGAAGATCCTGAATTTAGATAAGACTGAGTGATGCTGTTTTGTTGAAGGCGCAGGGCCAACAAAGCTGGGCTATCCATTAGGGGGATGAAGCAACATACGCACATACGGTGGAGTATGGTGGAGTATACACTGTCACTCGCCCCCCCCCCCTCTCACTCTCTTGATGTACTCCTTACCTTGTTCCATTTACTCATCTCATTTTCTTTTTCTTTCACTCTCTATTTCCCATGAAAGACCTCTTTCCCTCCCTTCCTCCCTCCCTCCCTCTCTCTCTCACTATCTCTGTTACTCCTCCTCTCTCTTTGTCTTGTCCTCCCTCCCTCCCTCCCTCTCTCTTTCTCTCTCCCCCTCTTATTGCGAGTTTGTTTATGAGAAAGATGTCATGCGCAGGCACTTGCGTTAAAATGAAAGAGGGCCTCCCTGTCAACACTCTCCACATGATATCACTGACAAAACACGACAGGGCAACGTTGTTGCTTTAAGATATGGCCTATGCAGTATGCATGAGATAAGGCGGGGTAGGAGGACAGGAGACAGGGTGGAGGACAGTGGTGAGGAGGAATGAGTGAAAGGTTTTGAGTGTGGTGGGGGTTGAGCGATTGTGAGGTGAGGTGGGTTTAAGATATTGTGGGTTAAAAGTCAGTGAAAAGGGGTCTCGGACAGCAGTGAAGGATGGTGGCGGGCGTGAGTTATTGTGAGGTGAGGTGAGATGGATTTAAGATATTGCATATACAATACTAGCCTCGCGAGCCATCCTACGTACTTCCGCCAAAGGATTGGCTCCACTACTGCAGGCTGGCCGTGCTTCTCTGTGGAGTGCCTGGAGCAGTAGAATTTTGATCGCAACGCCCCCCCAGAAAACAGCCAATAATCGAATACGCCCCCCACGTGGGGGCGAAAGGGGGAGGACGCTCGTGACAATGACGTACACATCTGCGCCAGAGCCATTGGTCTGCGCTATGTTGTTGTTGAGTAACTGCCAGCGATTGGGTGAGAGGTGTCCAATAATTTCAAACCATAACTGAGTGCAAACTTCCTGCTTCCTACAATCGCTTCAGAGCAAACAAATGCCAGACCATAAATACGAAATGAAATGGTAGTATTATGGGATGGTCAGGACCAGGCTAATACAGTACGGCCGTGATTCTCAAACTTTTTCAAACCGAGGACCACTTTGTCACTCAAAAAAATGTTCACAGACCACCTGCCAACTGAATTGACAGTTGACAGGTGCTAAATTCTATGCACATCACTTACTTCTTACTCACATTTACAAGCCTGTCTTATTGTGGTGAAAATGAGACTTCAGTTATGTTCAGCTTTGTAATAATATTACAAATATGTCTTAGAAAAAAGTAGAAATCCCCTCGCGGACCACCTGAGCTCTGTCGAGGACCACTAGTGGTCCCCGGACCACACTTTGAGAATCACTGCAATACGGGTAGGTGAAAGGGGTTTGGGTGCAGGGAGGCAACAGGGGTTGTGGTGAGTTGTGATGTGGTTGGTTTAGTCTCTTACTGCAGAGGGGCCTGTTGATGGGCCTATTCACTCTTTGCTGAAAACATTCAACAACATTGATATGACACTACCAAGTCTCAAGTAACATATTAAGGTTATAATGACATGTGTTCTGCACACAGGGGTTAAGATATTGTATACTATATACAGTAGGTTTCTTGTATACAAACAGTCCTGTGTGACTCAGCTGAGGATCCCTCTGCAACTTCTGATTGTTTGGATACTGCTGACACTCAAAATGCACTCACGTGATTGGCTGCTTTCTTTCTTGCCCCTCTGGTTGCAATGCAATTTCCCACTGAAAACTTAGTAAGTTGCTAACGATGCTTTTGTGAAACGGGTCATAGGATAAGCGTGGGTGAGAAAGTGTTAGGTAGAAGAGAGAACTGGGGGATGAATGTTGATGATGTAGAGAAAGTACAAGAGTCCAGAGTTAGACCCAGTGGCGAGGGTAGTGAGACTGAATTATTGTGCGGTGAGGTTCGTTTAAAATATTGTATATGCTCAGAATAAAAGGAATTGAGGTGGAGGAGAGTGGTGGAGGTGCGTGTATTGATGTGGTAGCCTGCCTTGTTTAGTGTTACCACTTGATTGGTGTCATGTTTGTAGCAGCGCTCCAAAAGAATGACTTCCTGTGTGGGCGGGGCTAATCAGAGCTGCGAAAGTGCATCAAGCACGGCGGCTAAATATTATGAAGGGACGCTGATTGGTTTGCGTCGTATTTCATGCACTGAGTACATTTTTGGACAGCCCTGCCGTGCCTGGTCCCCTCACAATGAGTGTTTCTGTCATCTGAAGAACACTGAATGTGCATGTGAATGTGTATGTGTGTGTTTGTGTGCACATGTAAGAGAGTGTGTTTGTTTGTGTGTATATGTTTGCATGTGTGCATGTGTGCATGAGTGTTTGTGTGTGTGTGTGTGTGTGTGTGTGTGTGTGTGTGTGTGTGTGTGTGTGTGTGTGTGTGTGTGTGTGTGTGTGTGTGTGTGTGTGTGTGTGTGTGTACGTATATGTGTACATGCATGCATGTGTGTTGTGTGTGCATGTGTGTATGCATGTGTGCGCATATGACATGTGTGTCTGTATGTATGTCTGTGTGCATGTATGTATGTGTGTGTGTGTGTGTGTGTGTGTGTGTGTGTGTGTGTGTGTGTGTGTGTGTGTGTGTGTGTGTGTGTGTGTGTGTGTGTGTGTGTGTGTGTGTGTGCGCGTGCGTACGTGCGTGCGTGCGTGCGTGCGTGCATGCGTGTGTGTGTGCCCATATGAATGTCTCTGCTCTCCTGTTTGTCAAGGTTCCCTGTCTCCTTGAGTTGGGCGGGAGATGAGTTGAGTTGGGGAAAGAGTGATAAATTCCTCGCATTTCAGACGCTACCTGTCAGATTATATGTGAGTATCAGCATGGATGTAGAATTCCATTTCAGACGCTACCTGTCAGATTATATGTGAGTATCAGCATGGATGTAGAATTCCATTTCAGACGCTAGCTGTCAGATTATATGTGCATATCAGCATGGATGTAGAATTCCAGCATGACGTCGACTATGATAGCATTGAAGAGATGTTAGTCACGCAACGCTAAAGAATTCCGGGAACGACACAAATTACGATAAAGGAGCAGAACAGAGTTATGAGAAGGTTTAAAGAGTTATGAAAAAGTTTAAAGTTGCATTCCAAAAATGGCTATGTTGAATAACACCCTGCATGATTGCATGCATTGAGCTACGCTTACACACACACACACACACACACACACACACACACACACACACACACACACACACACACACACACACACACACACACACACACACACACACACACACACACACACACACACATTCTTGGACAAAGAAACTTGAAAATACTCATGAACACACATGCACTCACACACACACACCCTCAAGCAACCATTGCAACCATCACCCACACAACATTACAGTAATATTCAAATCATCAAGTCTAGCCAAATGACACAGCAGCAAAAGCAGAAGCAGCAAACAGGCACTGCCTGGAGCGAAAATGAGACATCTGAAAGCCTCACACCAAGGCCCACGCATCTATTCTCGCATGAGAGAGACGACCAGCGCAGGCCACAGGAATGGCCAACGCAGCCCTCACCGCTCCCTCCCAAATGACAACCCTGGCTGACTCCAGGCGTTCGGGGTGCAGTGCAGCGCAGTGGTGCACTGAGCCGGAAAACACTTCCTGACTTCGAAGGCGAGACCTCACCGTCGCCTCGTCTCAGACTCACGAACTCAGACCTGATAAACAAGCCACGCCCCACACATAGGGATGCACAATGTATCGGCCAGATGTATCGGTATCGGCCGATATTTGACATTTCTCAACACATCGGCAGTAAAACTGGGCCGATGTTAACGCAGTTGTTTTTTTTTTACATGTTACGGTTCTAAAAGGTTGGACTTGGCGGTGACTTTCATTGTTTGTCTTCTAGTTTGTCTATTTTTTTTTTTTAAATCTAATTTTAGTTAAAGGGACACTGTGCAGGAAATGGTCAAAAAAGGTACTGCAACTATGCTGCTCATTGAAACTGGGCTGCCTATTGCCAAATTTGATCTTTACATGAAAGTTGACTAAGTAATAAACTAATATTTTCCAGTATGGTCCAAGTACAGTCATTTTTGCAGCTAAAAATGGCTATTTTTGGAAATTCAAAATGGCGGACCATGGAGAAGATCCCCCTTTTCATGTATGAAAAGTGCAATTTTTCCAGTCATAATGAATACTTACAATTTGATGGTGGTAGTAAGTATTCTTGAAAAAGGTAACATTAGTGAATGGGCAGCATGAATTCTGGAAATAAACAACAAAAAATTTCACACAGTGTCCCTTTAAAAAAGTGTTTTTGGAAATAAGACATTCAAAAATTCAGTTTGTTTGCATCATTGTCAGTCTGTATTAAATGTTATCTCTTAAAAAAAACAAAAAAACATCGGTATCGGTTAATATCGGTTATCGGCCAAAACCGCGATATCAATATTGGAGATCGGTATCGGCCGAATTTTTTCACATCGTGCATCCCTACCCACACACACTGGAGGAGCTACCCAGACTGCACCACTGCATAGACTGGACAGGACATGGCTTATCATAAAGGACTAAAAATAGAACATCAGGACCTGATAAACAGATACACCCCAAACGCCAGAGGAGCTACTCA
>NC_085865.1:20518280-20530780 GCF_034702125.1 Engraulis encrasicolus | reverse complement strand
GTAACACACTCATGCACACACACCCAACCACATATTCTGTTATTTAACCGTAGCAAAATCACCACTTGTTGCAACCCCATTTTTCTCTCGAGACAGTTTTATATAGGCTCATTTTAATATTCCACTTTAAGGCAGAGAGAGAGAGAGAGAGAGAGAGAGAGAGAGAGAGAGAGAGAGAGAGAGAGAGAGAGAGAGAGAGAGACTAGTCGCAGCACAGAGCACTTGGCTTTATGACGTGTTAACAGAGCTCTTGTGGGACATTGTGAGTATCTCGTGGCCTTGCCACATGAGTGGCAGAAATATGTCTGCCTTGTATTTACACAGACCACCCACTCGCCCTTACTGCAGTGAGCACAACTGCTGATACATACGGCGATAAGAAATGATGACTTACACGTCACATTTTCTCAATGTAGGGAAGTTGACTGACAAGATGACTAATACTGTATATGAGAGTGATACAGTGCTGTGCTACGAAAAACCTGAATTGCTTTTCTTTTTTCTTGTCAATTTATTTTCTTTTAACTCATTATTTCAGGCTTATCAGTAGCGATAAGATCCTTTTCATAGGGTGGGTTCACAACAGACAAGGGTAATTCATTCTGCGTATGAACTATGAATGATTCTTCAGTGTAAGGGTAAAAACAGTTTTAGGATGAATATTCATGTCTCTTCACAATCTGATGCCTTTTGACACAAACTGGACAAAATATTTGACTGTATGTGACATGATCGACATCATGCCCGGAAATTAAACAAAAAAACTGCATTATATAAATATGTGGATGTCCACATATGATTTGTATTTTTGCATGAACAGACATGCGTAAAAAGTTTACAGTGTTCACAATGTGTCATTTCACATTTATAACAGGTTTATGACACAATACTGTAGAACACGCTATTATATTTCAGACCTGAAAGACAAAGTGACTACTTCAAGTGATCTTCAAGTCCTTCAAGTGATCTTCAAGTCCTCTTACTTACTTGTCTAACACTTTGGTCTGCTGCCTCTGTTGCATTTTAAAGTGCTTTATTAATAAAATAAAATGGACTTGACTTGAATTGACTTGACTACTATGCCACCTATACCATGTGTGTCCAACTTCGCAGCACAAGCCGAAGCACATGGAGAGGTTTTGACGACAAGCTTTATCAAATCTTCTGAGTGACTTTAAAACTTCAGGTCGGTAAACAACAACAATGTGTAAGTCTTTTCACAAAATGCTCCCTCTTCCCTGTGTCCTGAATGACTCAGTACGATACAATGAAGCTACTCCCTGTCTGAGTCAGCTCTGCACCAGTGGGCTAAAGGGCATGCAGGGTGGGGGGGTCCAAACAACAGAGGACCAGGGAAGACAAGAGGCAACCCAGACAGATCTTGCAAATGACCCATCACATCACAGCCAACAGGCCAGCAACTTCCTCACATTTGTAAGCACAGTCATTTGGGAAAGACCCCACTCATTTGTCTAGGCTGCATCTTTGCCTGTGCTCCATTTTAGATACCAGATACGCTAAACGCTGAATGCTTTTGGGATTACTATTTTTTTTTTTGTTGATGCTCTTCTCTTTCCATTTATAACTAGAAGCACTCAGAGAGCGCAGACCTCCGCCAAGGAACCTGCTTGACCACCCCAAGTCTTTCCCTAAGTCTTTTCCCCCGCAATTCAATTTCTGGTCACTAGGGGTGTCTAGATATATATAGGCCAGCAATGGTGAAGAATCTTTCTGGTCCTGGTTCCGCTTCGTGATCCGGATCACCACCAGAATTGAATCACTTGTTCCTTGGGTCATTTTCTCAACAACTCCACAAAGTTTCATCCATATCCGCTCATTAGTTTTTGAGTTATGCTGCTGAGAAAACAGACAAACAGACAAACAAACAGACAGACCAACAGGACCGAAAACATTACCTCCTTGGCGGAGGTAATTAATGAATATTATTGTATTGATGATTATCAGTATTATTGATTGGGTGATTTGTTCAGTCGTGACTGACTGGTCCCCTAGTAATATTGAAGTATAGAGTAAAGTGGAGAGGAAGTGTAGACTTGTACAATGTTAACATTAAACTCATCATTCATTATCATATATTTCATGTCCTATAATTACATAATATATTATTGTTGATAATGTTTAGGACTGAGGATGTAAGACACCTATTTTTCAGCAATGACTGTTGAAGTTTAAGAATGATCTGAGTTGAAAAATATGTATAAAACACACACATACAAAAATATTTTGCCCTTTTCAATGACCTATTCATGAAAAGAGCACCTATGATCTAAGTGGCCGAACAGTACATCTACACAGCTATACATATACTGGCATATTATATTGAAACTTAACATAGAGAGCATGTCGGGGCTTTGTGCCGTATATCTTTCAGGATCTGCGATACAGTTACACCTCCTCTCCTCTCCTCTACTCTCTTCACGCTCGACCTTCAACATCCACACGTCCGTCAACATGGTCCACAAACAAAGCCAGGTCCGCAGCTGCCCGTGTCAGCAGGTAACGTCGGCCCTACGCTGACAGCCGTCGCGGCACTGGCAAAACAGTGGTCACAGCAAACCACTAACACCTGGTGGGGCAAAAAAGCTCCGTTTTCCCAGTGGCTTTCACCAAGGAATACGTTTTATTATAGCCTAACATCCAAAAATATATCAGGTTTGCCAGCAGCCAGTGCAGTTTTCACCCATAGAAAGAAAAGCAAGAACGAGAGAAGGAAAGAAAAAAATGATGCTAATATTTGGGCACCTTAACCAGAAGAGGATATGCCCAGACTGTGGTGGCACACGTATACAGTATGTACCACAATGAAATAAGTAAAGTCAGAAACAGTGGTCAAATCGTTTGTGCGATAGTAAGTTGTGTAGTGCTCTCTTCTGACCTCTTTTGAAGCGCACACTGTGAGATTTTGATATACAGCTGGCCTACTTTTTGGTAGGCTCCCTCTTTAATTGCTAAAGTGGGGTAGGAGATGGAGGGCGTAGGAGGGGGTGGAGGGGGTGGAGGTGAGACTCTGTAGGTTTGGATTTAGTGTGGTGAAGGAGGGGGACCCTGCACAAAAGGTCCTTTCAGGTGTCTGAGTGTATTTCAGCGGGCGAGCTGTCAGATTACACACAGGAAACGCTTGAGATAAAACTGGATGAATGGCGCGTCTATGAGGGGCCGAGACGCGAAGCGGGCGAGAGACGGGAGCGACACCCGGGAGGAAGGCACGGCAGATCAAACCTCACGTCCGTCTAAATAAATATGCTTTACAGTCGCCTTCACGGACAATTCCTGTTTTTCATCACTTGATGGATTTGGGCCCTATAATTCTACTGAGGGGAATCGTAAACTGCACAGCGACGGCTGGGGAGGGGAAACTGATACCTGTTTTGAGATCATTTCGATACATTTTAATGAGAAATTTCACTTGGGTCTGGGGATTTCCATGCAAACATAATTTCTTCGTTTTCCATTTTTTTGGAAAGTAAACCAACCTAGCTCTGCATTTTATCAAATGATGCCATGTTTTGCCAAACCAGCAAATAATTCAGTTTACCCCCCAAATAAGACGTTGAAACATAAATGCATTTATTTATATACAAAAGTGACTACAGTCAGACAGTTTTTCCCTCGTACAGTCACGATAGTCTATTTAACTCTGAGTAAGAGATACTTTGAAGTGGAGAGGCAAGAGTCTGATTCACACGTCAAATGACACATCCAGTCTAGTTCATGAGGTCAACCTCGTCTTTGCCTTTCTTTACTTCCCCAAATATATGGTGTAACGCCCTGAACACCCACCACAACGGTAGCCAAACTGAGACAAAAGACTCAGACAGACTTCTTTTTATAGGGCTTGACTGCGAAAGGGACCCATCAGATTCATGACTAAGCCTGAATGATATAGTAGCGGCTTCAGGCGCCATGAACAGCATCAGGGTTTAAGTAGTGTGTGTGTGTGTGTGTGTGTGTGTGTGTGTGTGCGTCTGACATGTGCGTATGTGTGCATGCATGTGTGTGTGCATGTGTGTACACACACATTTCTTTTTGCATGTGTTTCTATATGTCCATATGTCTGTCTATGTGTGGGCCTACCTCTGTGTGCGTGTGAGCGCGTCTGTAAAATAACTAAACCTGTTAGGACATGGTCCCGCCCCCTCCCTCATCATGTCAAGACTCAGACAGACAAATCACAGGCCTCTGAGATCACCCTGGCCAATCAGCTCACAGGCCTTTGGCGAGACCACCATGGCCAATGGCACGAGCTAAACAGACGACAGACTCGACTCGCCGCCACTCAAAATCAGTTCAGCATGTTGGGAACTGCAACTGCCGCCATCTCACTCGGACGCCAAAGTCTGTCTGTCTGTCCGTCCTTCTGTCCGTCCACCATCTCCTTTTCTCCGCTTCTGCAAATAAACACGTCCCCACGGCCTAAAGCGTGACCCCCACTGAACAATTTGTGACATGACACTTCAAAGACGCGACCCCCTGACCCTGGAAAAGGGCAGAGTGCCATACGAGAAGCAAGTCAACCCCTCACCTCAGCTCTTCCCCCTCCTCACCCCGTCTTCTGCACACACACGCACGCATGCATGCACACACATACGCATACACACATAGACGCACAACCCCCACAAACACACACACATTGACACACACACACACACACATGTACACACACACACACCATACAGACACATACTGTACATGCACGCACACACACAGCATACAGAAACACACACCCAGACACACACCCACACCCACACGCACACCTACACATACACACACACACACACACACACACACACACACACACACACACACACACACACACAAGCAAACACGCACATGTACACGCACACACACACACACACACACACAGCTCTCCTCCTCCTCCTTTAAACCAGTGTCATGGGCCATTTGTGGTAGAGTGTAACTAATGAATCCAGAGCACGGCAGCAGGCAATGGGGCCTTGGCTCCACTACACCAGCCTTTCTCAAACTTTTTCACACCAAGGACCACTTTTTTCCCCAAGCAGGCTCCAACTGTCAACTGAATTGACAGGCTAGCTCACATCCTCTTATGAAAATATATAGTGTATGCTCCATGTACAGTAGCTTGTCTTAGAAACACTGTATTGCCTTGGATTACGATTACGATACAATCTATACAATTTAACCGAAATTCATTTTTGGATTCAATTTGCCAACCAAATTAACTATATGAAAGAGTAAAATGTTTTTTAAAAAACAGGTGAAAAAACATCTGAGCCTATCATACATAAGTTAGGTTAGTGCAGAGGTAGAAATGTTTCTCACAAGGTCTTAAACCATTATTATAGTAATTTGTATGTTTATATTATGTTCTTCTTCTTCTTCTTCTTTTTTTCTTTCTTTCTTTTCAATGTATGAATGTACAGATTTGTGTAGAACTTTTAACTGTGTGTAATTTTTTGTTGATTGTTGGACCCCAGGAAGAATAGCTGGGTCTGTACCCAGCTAATGGGGATCCTAATAAACTAAAACAAAACTAATCCTAACGTTTCTTGTGGACCATTGTGTGTGTGTGTGTGTGTGTGTGTGGGGGGGGTCACCAGACCACACTATGAGAACCACCGCACTGCACTGCACTGCACTGCACTGCTAGCAGCAGCTGAAAGCTGCAAAGGCACACGGTAACAGAAGAGCAGGCATCGTCGCTTGAGGTGGGGAAAACTGGTGGGTCTTCAACACTGGATGAGGAAAGGGGGAAATGTGTAATGTGCCTGTTTGAGAAAAGAGGGGGGCTGAAAATAACGTCATTAAAGTGCAATTACGGAACCGATGCCTGGCTATTTGTTTGAGCTGCGCTCCTGAGAGAGACTATACTGTGCTGTGCTATACTGTGCTGTGCTGTGCTTGCGCTACGCCGAAAACGTCCCGGTTCGACCTCGGCCACGCGACTAAACCTTGGCATCTGCCGGCTGAAGTAAAATAAAGTCAAGGGAAGTGTGTGTGTGTGTGTGTGTGTGTGTGTGTGTGTGTGTGTGTGTGTGTGTGTGTGTGTGTGTGTGTGTGTGTGTGTGTGTGTGTGTGTGTGTGTGTGTCTGTGTGTGTGTGTGTGTGTGTCTCTGTGTGTGTGTGTGTGTGTGTGTGTGTGTGTGTGTGTGTGTGTGTACAAGTGCGTGCATGTGTGGCTGTGAATGGCCCTGGTTAAATGCTCATCCTGGTGGTTTTTAATCAGGCGATGTGGAAGGATGCCACGCTGCAGAAAGGGGCAATGGCAGCCACAAATATTTACTCTGTTCAATACAACACTCCACGCAGGCGAGGTTTCTGTGATAAGTAGAGTGGTTTGTGTGTGAACGCTAGTGTTTGTGTGCATGCGTGTGTGTGTGTGTGTGCGTGCGTGTGTGTATCTGTGCTTGTGTGACGTGTATGTGTGTGTGTGTGGGTGTGTGCGTGCGTGCGTGTGTGTGTGTGTGTGTGTGTGTGGGTGTGTGTGTGCGTGCGTGTGTGTATCTGTGCTTGTGTGCTTGTGTGACGTGTGTGTGTGTGTGTGTGTGTGTGTGTGTGTGTGTGTGTGTGTGTGTGTGTGTGTGTGTGTGTGTGTGTGTGGGTGTGTGGGTGTGTGCGTGCGTGTATTTGGGTGGGATTCAGGCCGTGGTGGTGGGCGTCTTTAAGTGACTTGGCCTTTCCACATCAAGACTTCCCTGCACAAACACTGACCGGCGCTTGGTTGCCGATCCGTGGCCCCAGTCCTCCCCGTATCTTTTCTCACTGTAGTAGTAGTACTGTATCTCTCTGTTAAGTTTATCCTTCCTGTATACATCCTGTAGCTCGGCGAACAAATTGTTTCTGTCCACTCGAAAAGCAACCGAGAAACACTTAAGTCCAAGTCAAAACAACAACCTTTATAAAGTGATTATAGAGCACAAAGGTGAAAGGCCTCCAAAAGTAATGAGGCGTACAAGAGAGGGATTCCCCACTATCTTTACTGCTTCTTAAAGGTGCACTGTGTAGTATTTGTAGCCGTTTCTTCCCAGAATTCCTGCTGCCATTCAAACATGTGACCTTTTTCACAAATACTAACCACCTCCATCATATTCTACTTATTCATTATGAATGGGGAAAATTGCACTTTTCATATATGACAAATTGGATCTTCTCCATCGTCCGCCACTTTCACTTTCCAGAAATTGACATTTGTAGCTGCAAAACTCACAATCCTTTGGTCATACTAGTAAATATTAGTTCGTTATTTGGTAAATATTCATGAATACATCCAATTTGGCAATAGGCAGCACAGTTTCAATGAGCAACATGGTTGCAATACCTACTCTGACCACCATCTTACACAGTGCTCCTTTAAATAGCTTCATATGAAGTAGGCTACAAAAAATAAGATTCATTTAAAACTGTAGACACACCTTCATGAAATATCGTTAAAAGTGTCAAGAAATAGACGTGTATGAAAAGATCAAATTTGGCAATAGGTCGCACAGTTTCAATGAGCAGCACTGTGTGCATATTTGCAATACTCTGGCCACCATCCTACACAGTGTACCTTTAAAAAAGAAATATTTCAACAGATGCTGTGCCCAGCATCCCCATCTGAACAAGCAAGCCGTTTCCTGCCACCTTTGCTTTTATCTCCAGTCAGATAAACACACACTGCCAGAGACAGCAGGAAATACAAAATCATCTGTGTGTTTGCGCAAAGTAATTAAAAGCCTCTTGAACTGCGGGGTGTAGACTGGGAGTGAATGGTGAGAGTTTAGTAGTAGGAGGTTTTGGCTGCCCAGGCCCTAGCGCAGCGCAGGAGTATCTGTGCAAACAGCGCTTTCAGATAACGTATGAGTCACCACTGGGGCACACTGACAGTATCTTTACAGAGACAAGTTTCAGAGCTTGTTTGGCAGCCTGATCTCCAAAAATTCTGTGCTCCTGGACACGGATGTTAAGGACACGAAATCTGTGTCCATGTGCACGGATTTTGCCAAAATTCCGTGCTCCTGGACACGGAATTGTTTTCCGTGCTCCTGGACACGGAATTGTTTTCCGTGATGGGCACACAGAAGTGCTTTCTATAGGCTATTACCACTGCACTGTGTTAACTCTATCATTAGAAAATAAATACCAAATGCTAATCCTAAACAAAATAATGCTATAGCAATTGAAGTTGTGCCCTGACCAAAACATTCCCTAACCTTAACCTGTCATTTAAGACATATTTTTGAGAAATACCTCTTCCAGTTGGTTGCTAGGCTATGAAATTCATATAATGAATGAAAGAAAACTAGCTGTGCCCAGATCAAAACAATCCCTAACCCTAACCTGTCAGTAAGAAATGTTTTTTTGCGAAAAAATATTTGAAATTATAAAAATCCTGAGAAAACACAAGACCGTGGAAACATAGAGCTGTGGGAGTATAGAGAGAGCACTTCTGTGTGTCCATCACGGAAAATAATTCTGTGTCCAGGAGCACGGAATTTTGGCAAAATCCGTGTTCCTGGACACGGATTTTGTGTCCTTAACATCCGTGTCCAGAGCACGGAATTTTTGGAGATCATGTTGTGTTTGGTTGTTTTGACACAGAGAGAGAGAGAGAGAGAGAGAGAGAGAGAGAGAGAGAGAGAGAGAGAGAGAGAGAGAGAGAGAGAGAGAGAGAGAGAGAGAGAGAGAGTCTTTGGTGTGCGTTGAGGGAGCCTTACAGTGTTTGAAGAGAAACATTTCAGAACTTGCTGTTTTTCTTTTCATTCAGTCTGAGAGAGCGAAAAAGAGAGTCGATCCTCTGGTGAATTCATCTATCCCCCCACACACACTCACCCTGCCTCAATCCCCCCACTGAAACGGGAGTCAGTGAGAAGTCACAGAAGTGCCTCCGCTCTGCGTTTACATCTGAGATTAATAGAGCTGCGGAGGGAGGAAGAGAGCAACAGAGGAGAGCGGAGCTAGGGAGAGAGGGAGCAACGGAGGAGAGCAGAGGGAGGGAGAGAGCGACAGAGGAGAGTGGAGCTAGGGAGGGAGAGAGCGACAGAGGAGAGCGTGGGGAGGGAGGGAGCAACGGAGGAGAGCGGAGGAAGGGAGGGAGGGAGGCGTGGAGGAGAGCGGAGAGCCGATGAAAGGACAGGAAAAAACACACTGTTGCCAACATGCAACAATCAGCCATTTATGGAGGAGAATTCAATTAATGTCACTGGCGCTTAGAGCAGCGTTTCCCAACCTTTTTTGTCTCATGTACCCCCCGAGCCTTTTTGTTGTGCTACAAGTACCCCCTAACTTGTGTTTTACATTGCTTTTTCTATTCCAGTGTGACAATGCTTCATGCATTTGTTAAAATTACATTTTTCCAAGTACCCCCTTCAGTGTGCTCGCGTACCCCTGGTGGTACACGTACCCCTGGTTGGGAAACACTGGGTTAGAGGTCCGCTTGCGAGACTAAGCTCAGCCCTCAGTCATCTCATTCATTTGTGCTGAGTAAAAAAGACCAGACACTGCTGAAATGGCATGCATCGTCTCAAGGGGTGCTCAGTGGGGAGCTGAAAATACTGTAGGTCCGACTGCCAATGAATTAGATTATCCATCACGGAAAAGATGCTTCAGACCTTACAGATATTAGATACTTCATCAGACTTTCAAAACAATGTACATTGTTATGTTTTTAATAAATACATAGAGTGGTTTAACAGTTCATAAACTGAAGCATTATTTTATGCAGTGTTTCAACTCCTTTGACACTTTACATCAACTTAACTTCAAAATGACCGATATGCCTCTCATATGAATATGTCATTAGGTAGCTATTACATGATTATACCGCCATTATAACAAGGGCAGATATTACTCCTTATTACTTTTGTGCAGAGATTTCCTTATTTAATCTTCCCAGTTTCTGTCAGCACTTGACCACTGCTAAATCATGTCCTGCCGATTAAATTTCAAAGGCCAGCTAAGCATGTTGTACGCTCCTGTTTCTGTGCTCTAATTCAGTCTTTTGACTTGCAATCTCTGGGTCTTTTCCAACTCACCTGCCTGCCAAAAAAGGGTGTAGGGCTAGGCTACAAAGCTTTCGTAAATGTTATGTGGATTACACTTCAAACAAGAAGACTGGAGTGTGCAACATTTTTCAACGCTGATTACATTTCAAACAAGAACAAGAAGAGTGTGTGTTCATCAACATTTTGTTAGTTTTCGCCTCTGGCTTGTTTTTGGCGTGACGCAGCATTGCTAAATGCGTCCATGTGTTTAAATCTCTGCAGGTGTGCTACGGAATGACATTACTTCCTGTTTTTCAGGGAAATAAAAAGTGCCACACACTCTCGAGTTGTAGACGAAGGTTTAATGTAGTGAGTGACAACGTTTCATCCCAAGCGACCTTCCTCACTACTGTAAACCTTTGTCTACATCTCAGGAGTGTTTGTGGCATTTTTTGGACCTTTTTTGCACTTTTTTGTCACGTTTGCACTAGCACAAGTACCAGTTTTTTGTCACATTTTTGCACCTTCATTAGCTCACTTCCTGTTCTGCCACAATGGCTTCCTGTGCTGCCCTCATCGCGTCATCAGAGGGCCACTTACCTCATTAGACAGAGAGAATACAGGAAGAGAATCTTACAATCTGTTATTACCCCGCTCAGTTCCATATTACCCAACTCAATTCCTAATTACCGAGCTCAGTTCCATATTACCCAACTCAATTCCTAATTACCGAGCTCAGTTCCATATTACCCAACTCAATTCCTAATTACCCCGCTCAGTTCCATATTGCTGTTCTTTTTAAAAAAAATAATGGGGGGACTTTTTCACCTTTATTAGGATAGCACACTGAAGAGTGGGACAGAGAGAGATGGGGGAGGATCGGGAAATGACCTCAGGCCAGAATCGAACCCGGGTCCCTAGTATAACAGTGTGGTCCTTGGCCCTACTGTGGCTGATATGGTAGGGCACACGTTTACCACTCGGCCGACCTGGGTTCGATTCCCGGTCCGGGTCCTTTGCCGGTCCTTCCCCATCTCTCTCTCCCAGCTCATTTCCTGTCTCACCTTCACTATCCTGTCTCACAAAAACCAATAAAGGCTGAAAAGCCTCCCAAAAAATACTTAAAAAAAACAGTGTGGTCCTTTAGCTGTTTGAGCCACCGCTGAAGCCCTTTACTGAGGCCCTCCTCTAAGGCAATTCTGCTGATGAAGCCCGCCCAATTAAACTTGCATTACATCGATCTCAACAGTGTTTTTTCTTAAACATGAAGCAACAAAAGGGCCAAAAATTAACCCAAAAAAACAGCTCCCCTATCCAATTTCTCGTCTTCGCCTGTGATGACCACAGCTTGAGAAATGGCCAAAACTGTAGCGCCGGGCTATCGGATGTCTAAATATCAAAAACCACAGGTTTACAGGAACAGGGGTTTCTCGGTTGAATGATTCATCTGTGAACATTTTGACCTTGGGTTTGTTGATGTGGCTCATTCTTCCAGGGATAATAGGTAGCCTAGCGCTGTCTGTCTGTCACCGGGCTCTTTCACTATACCATCTCCTTCAAATTACATTTTCTATTCTAGCCTTGCTGCTTTGCTGTTTGGATCTGACAGGAATTGGGCCAGGCTGCTGTGTGGGCTAGATAACTTAAGACTTACGTACCACCCCCACTGGGCAAAGGGATGTGTGTGTGTGTGTGTGTGTGTGTGTGTGTGTGTGTGTGTGTGTGTGTGTGTGTGTGTGTGTGTGTGTGTGTGTGTGTGTGTGTGTGTGTGTGTGTGTGTGTGTGAGCAGAGGTGGGTGAGTCTGTAAAAAAATGAAAATCCTCACAAAGAAACCTCACAGTCTTACTGTACCCAAGCCATCATCACCATCACTATCCAGCACGATCCTTTACATCACAAATGACAGCTCTGCCTCAGACACATCATGGTATCATCACCACCAGTACCGTCCTCACAATATCTCAAAACCAAAAGCCATAGACCAAACACAAATCAGACTAAATATAAGCTTATATCTGGCCCTCTCCCACCACCCTGTGCCCTGGTTAAAATACTTTTCCCCATTGCTTGGCCCCACTGTATTGCTGACCCGTGCACGGCATACACCCACCTGTTGGCCCCAGGATGAGGAGGGGAAGGTGGGGGGGAGTAAAGGCAAAACAGAGTAATGCCAAGGACCTAATCCTATTGCAGGGATAGAGTAAGGGGGCGAATCGAAGAAATGAGATAAGATGAGATGAGATGAGAAGAGAGAAGAGAAGATAAGATAAGATAAGATAAGAGAAGAGGAAAGAAGACAAGAGAAGAGACAGAAAAGGAGAGGAAAGAAGACAAGAGAAGAGAAGAGAAGAGAAGAGAAAGAAGAGGAGAGGAAAGAAGAGAAGAGAAGAGAAGAGAAGAGAAGAGAAGAGAAGAGAAGAGAAGAGAAGAGAAGAGAAGAGAAGAGAAGAAAGAAGGGAGAGGGGAGAGTAAAGCCAAGTGCCCAACGCTGCTGTGTGAGCAGTCTGGCGCTGCGCTGCCCTGGCTGCCTCTCCTTA
>NC_085865.1:20463280-20515780 GCF_034702125.1 Engraulis encrasicolus | reverse complement strand
TGCGTCTCTGGCAGGCACAGCTGTATTCGTCTGTCTGTCTATCTGATTACGCTTTCTCCTCCTCAATGAAAAGTTTGCAGGACCACCCTGTAACTGACAAATGACTCCACCATTCAGAAGTCAAGGAGGAAGCCTGACAGGAACTGGGTCCCAATGAGGAGGAGCGGGAGTATTGCGCGGGGCTGGACTCAGCTATTCTGTTCGCCTGCCGCCCCTCCCCCGAGGCCACCGCAGGCGTGGCGGCCGCATTCCAAGCCCTCCTCTTGGGTCAGGTAACTCAAACGCTCGCATTGCCTAGTCCAAGCAGCGGTGTTGTGAACATAATTGCACCAGCAAAGCTAGATCGAGTAACTGTGATTGGAATTGCCAATGGTAGCTAACGCTAACCTGAGAGGAAAATGTAAACAAACAAATTATGTATCAGGCAGGTGGGAAGGCCAGCTGAGCCTTCATTCACAGGAATCGTCACAAAAAATAATTGACGGTGTGTATGGTGAATTAAAATAAACGTATAAGAAGTAATTTGTTGAACTGTTCTTAACTTTCTGATTCAAATGGATCATGGACCATTTCTTCTCCTAGTGCGGTTGCGCAATTGTCAATACAAGCCGCTCCTCGCGCACCACTGTGCAGATGTTCTGGGGACTGAGAATTGTGAACAGAACAGCACCCCCTGGTGCTAACACAGCCTCAGAACTAAAATGTTAGTCCTTTTTACAGTGTGTGTGAAGACAAAAAACTGACATCAAAGTAGCCTATCAGTTTAACTTTAAGCCCCACTTAAAAACATACAAACCCCAACTCTAGAAGTTGGGACACAAGGTAAATTGTAAATAATAACAAAATACTGCCATTTTGAAAACGTCTGATTCTTACATTAGGCCTAGTAAGAACAAAACTGACCAAAGTTATTGTTTTGGGGGATATTCATGAATATGTAAAAACAACACGTCTCAAAAGAGTTGGGACGGGGACAATAAAAGGCAGCAAATGTCGAGGAAGACTAAAAACAAAACAAAAGACAACGCTTAACAGTTAATTACACAGTAAATTCTGCAGTGCTCATTTAACACTTAGAGAGTTCATTTGAGTCCAAATGATGTCAAATCAACTCTATAAGTGTTGAATTAACACCACAACATTTACTGTGACATTAACCGATGAGATGATTTTACATGAAAAACAGTGTTAATTCCTATCTTGGACATGATTTCACCAGCTTAAATGGTTGGTATATTCCTCATCATGTTTTGCAATGTTTTCCTTTCTGTAGTGCTTACAGTCTGTCAGGTGTTGACCAAAAGCCTGCCATTTTATCATCTGCTGGTCCTTATGATGGAGTTAAACTGTTAAAACATAGTAGAGAATGCAATTTGTCCTTACTATGTGGCAGTAATTGAATATCTCCCTTCAAAATATAATGCACGAGTGGCTTTTAATGCTGTTTAAAACCGATTTATATCATTCAGCACTGTATTTAACTCTACAGACAAGTGAGAACAACTTAACCAATGCGCTACTGCACCCCCATGCCATAATGGAGGCTGACTTTTGAAGTAAGCACTAACACAAGTTGGATGGTCCATTTTCACTGTAGTACCGGATGTGCAAGACTCTATTATTCTCAAAACAAATTGACTTCTGAAACTTCTGCTGACTTCTGTAAGCAAAGGACAGTTTCCCATGTCTTCTAGGTCTACTTCAAGTGAGCTCGGGTGCTTAAAACCCTCTTTCTTTTGCACACATGAAGCGTTCTTAATATGGTCAATTGTCAATAGCTGTAATTCTTGGAGTGCTAGAGCGAGACTACAAGCAATATGTATTTCATGATGTCATGAACCTATACAATGATTTTAATGACAAAAAAATGCCTTATATACACTCAATCATGGTAAATTAAAGGGAATTTAAAAAAGTATGTAATAATGGTAATTATTCCCTCTGCATCTTTCATTCTGAAGGACTCTCTGTGATGGTCTTGTAATTGGGCACTCTTGTTGTCTATCAGTATAATTCATTTTGAATTGTTCTTCTTTGTTGTTTTGTCTTATTTGGATGTTTATTATATTTCACTGATCCCTGTCCCAACTTTTTTGAGACATGTTGCAGTTATCAAATTAGAAATGAGTAGGCCTACATATGTCCCCCAAAACAATATTTTTCTTGGTTTTAACACTTAATATGTTGTCTTTTCACTATTCTCCATCTAATGAATGGATTGAATGTTTTGAAAATGACATTTTGCATTTTGATTTTATTCACAGTTTACCAAACATCCCAACTTCACCAGAGTTGGGGGTTGTATATTTCAGCAAAACAATGCAGGCTAGGCTTTTAATTTTAAGGGAGAGGCTAAATACTGTACAGTAACACTGGAGTTACTAAAGATTTCTTGGTTTGAAATGACCCTCTCCATCGTTTCCATCAGCCATAATTTCCTGCCCATATCTAGTAATCCTTAAACACACTTAAACTTCTAACCTCTCCAGAGCCATGGCATTTTAATCTGCTGTGACAAAAACACATTATTTTCAAGGCACCGTATCCTTCAGGGAAAATTGCATTTGTGTGAAACGGGATATGAATTAAAACGGAAATGGGGAAACGTCAGGCATGATTTAAAAATAGGCTAATAATAATAAAAAACAATAATGTCATATCTACCTTACAAGGACAGAGTAGTACTAAGTAAATTAGCTATGGCCGCCTCTTCTAGGGATATGATATCAAAGGCCAGTCCAAAATAAACAGACCTCTAGGCTGCCAAACGGGCCTGTCAGAGACCTGTAGCCATTTAAGGACTAAGAACCCCATAAAACATATGGTATAGATTTCACACAATGTCATTTTTCATTATAATATGCTGTGACCACACCATGCAAATATCTAATGTATGAACAACACGCTATGGTTTCAAAACACAGGGGTAGTGGGAGCAGAAAAGAGTCACGGCCGGGGATGTGCAGTCACTATGCTCTAGTAATTGAATTTAAACCACTTCTGTTTGGTCTGTGATAAAGAATGTGTGAAACAAGCTCTATTTGTTGAGGGTTGCTATTGCCTAACAGATAGAGGTTGCATCACAAGGTCAGGATTGACCAAAAACTATTTGCTGAACATTTTATGGCTTCAAGACACATCATTTCAAATTCATAATTATTATGTTTCAGGAGTCTTTTTCTGTAGCATTTATGCATTAAAGGTGCACCAAACTGCCCCCACGCTGCAAACCCCACTCCATGAGGGCGAAAAAGGTGTGTTTTAAAGCAATGTCTAGCAAATCAGGGTTTTTTGTATGTAATACCAATCCCAACCAATGCCACTGAACTACAAGCACTGCTTTACACTCAAATTTCAGTCCTGAAACACATTCTTTTCAAAACACTACACACAATTCCCTGGATTTGGCACAATTTTCATCACGGAAAACCCTGGTTTTCTCAAGAAACGCACGGTCATTCAAAATTTGGTCATTCCTCATCACAAGGGCAAACTCCTTTCTTACCTGTTTACAATTGCCAATCATCACTCCATATGGAGTGGACACACATTACATGTGATATGGATGAACAGATAAGATTTTGAGGTTCATCAACTTGAAACCAGGTGAGAGGCATTTCTGAATGGACTTTGGCGCCCTCTACAGGCCATAACCACACCACTGTATGACATGACACTGACATGTCTATTCTCTATACAGTTGCTCTCCATGTGCCAATTAGGGCGACAAAAAAGTGCTTAGTATTGCTTTGAATGAGTGTAATGCTGTAACAGTAAGTGTGAAACACATTATTTTTATCTGCAAATGCATTGTTCTTGACACATTTTAACTGCTATGTGTAACCTCAGAATACAGTGCTGAGAATGGATTATGGTCATTTAGACAGGTCAAAGCCTTATGTCTATAATAATGCCTTCATAGGCTTATTACAGTAATAAAACAATATAGCTATGGTACTATGTAACGGCCCAGACTCCATCCGTACTGTAAAATAATCACAGACACACTTCTTTGTGCATTCAGTAGTTTTATTTTCAGTCACAGTGAGCGTGAATCAGGAAACAAGGACTGATTACAGAGTCAACTGTGCTGAGGCCAACTAGAAAAAAAGAAACGTGAATTATTAGAACAACCCTTACTGGGTCTTCATTGTGTGTTAGAAAACATAAAAAACTGGAGTACAGACGAAGACTAAAACCAATGACTGCATTGCTTTGTATACATGCCATTGGTTAAAACTGCAGTATATAGCTGGTAAGAGAGTTGTGTTTCTTTCACTAGCCTAGCTGTATAAAAGTTATGCTCACCAGTTTAGATAAAACCCCTGATTTGGTAGGTTTAAATGCTGGGAAGGTGGCAGGTCCGTCCGTGTGGTGCAGACAGTTCCTATAGTAGCCCTGATACACATCGATACAGTAGTCAGTGCAGGTACATACTCAGTAGAGCTACACTCAGTAATTCTTCATAAGTTTGTGTGCATATGCATGTGTGGGCACGTGTGTGTGTGCGGGTGCATGTGTGCATGCGTGTATGCGCGCATGTGTGTAATGTCAACAGTCTCACTGTTCGCTTACTGTATTCATTTAAAACACCAGCAAGTCAAAAAGGTCAAGTGTTTACATTTTCATTGTTTTTTTAAACAGCTGGAAGTATACATGATTTGACAGGTACAAAGTCTGATTTGTCAGCTGGCGGAGTTATTGGGGCACTTTAAACACTTCTACAGTTTTATTCATGATTATCACATCGTAAAACAGTTTGCTTAGCCATTTACAAAAAAAGGTTAAAAAAAAAAGATTGAAAAGGCCCCTTCTGTCTTTTCTCATATATTTTTGTGACCAAAAAAATCTCAAATTTGGGAAACTAATATTGAGAAAAGAAAGAATATCCAAAATACATAATCATTATTTCTTGTTTTGGCAGCACAACGTGTTTTCTCAGCAGCAGGTGTACTGGTAACAGTTTGTTTGGTTGATTCTTTGCATTGAGAGAATGACGGGAAAAAGGTATTGCATATTAGGACACTGCAGAGCATGTGTGTGCGTCTGTGTGTTTGTGTGTGTGTGTGTGTGTGTGTGTGTGTGTGTGTGTGTGTGTGTGTGTGTGTGTGTGTGTGTGTGTGTGTGTGTAGGGTGTCATTTAAAAGATATGAAGGGTGATCTTCTATATTTGGGCTTTCATATCCAAATATCCAAATTTCACTGAACAGAAAAAATGTTTACCCAGAATGAATTGGTGCATCAAACTAATGAGCTTGCATGCAATCTCTGGTGGAGGCAATGATTACCTTTGCCTCATACTTGCTTTATAGAGTTGCAGCAATATTGAAAGAAACTGTATATTTGTGTCTCTTGACAAATCGCACCCTGTATGTGTGTGTGTGTGTGTGTGTGTGTGTGTGTGTTTGTGGCAGGATTACATGGATCTGAGGTAAGAGGCTGAATGTTCCGAGGTCAGTCGGGCCAGAAGTGGAAAGGTCAAAGGTTACGACTAGGCGTCGGGGTCGTGGTCGTCGCGCTCGTAGCTGATTGGCTGAAGCTGCTGGACGACGTAATCAGCCATCTCTCGGGAGCCTGCAGCCACCACGCGCCTCGACATCAGGTCCAGGGGACCACCTTTCAAGAAAACACACACACAGAGGCAGACACACACACAGACACACACAGACAAACACACACACAAACACAGACACACACAGACAAACACACACACACACGGTGTGATAGGGTTAACATAACTGTAAGATAGCCTTTAATTCAAACACAGATGTTCAAGTTATTGTATGTGAACAAAATTCAAAACAATGTTCCCATTTATATGCACGTGCATATGGTCATGGTCTGAGGCCATATGGTATGCTTTTCTCTTCTGTCTTATCAAAGTCCAATCTCACGCACATCCAGATGCTTTCGGGTGCAGGTTCAAAAGACGTTAAGTTCATAAAATAATGAAAAAAGAAGAACCGCAACACCGATGCTCCCATTTACTTCATTTTAATCTTGTGACGTTTCGGGCCACCAGACGGGCCAGGGTGGCCCGAAATGTCACAAGATTAAAATGAAGTAAATGGGAGCATCGGCGTTGAGGTTCTTCTTTTTTCATTTCTCTTCTGTCTTGTCTAAGTTTTCAGTGTTTTGCAGCCAGTCAGAGTTGTTGGTGATCCCTGGGCTTCATGTCAAGTGTCATTTTCTTCTGTCATTTTCTTTCATACAGTACAAACATGCACTCAAAATCACACATGTTCAACTCACTAGCCCAACACTCAAAGATCACCATCATCAAAGCAGGAAAGGGTCATTTGGTCACATTTTCACTCAGGCGATGTTGAGGACACCCGCCTCACTGGCCCAACAGTTCTCTCCTCTGTGGGCCTGACAGCTAGTCTGTGGCGTGCGGCAGTGACAGGACCCCTTGTTGTGTCTGACTGTGGCTGGAGCTATGGCAACATCACATGATCAAGCGACCCCACAGCTCCCTCAGCAACACTGCCTCATCCCCAACCCCCTTCCCATCCCCGACAACACTACCCCCCCTCGGCAACAGTGCCCCCCTTGGCAACACTGCCTCTTTGTGTACACGGGGCCGCCTGGTTGAGCAGAGCAGGGGAAAAGAGATGAGGCCAGCAAATGCACACATTCTCATACGTATTCACATGCACGCATGCATGCACACACACTGTACACAGTGCATACGCACACACATGCAAACACACATGCACGCACACACACACACACACACACACCACCAGGACTTCCATGTGAGAATGCACACATACACACTATAAACACATACTTACATGATGAGTATTCTCTCTCTCTCTCTCTCTCTCTCTCTCTCTCTCTCTCTCTCTCTCTCTCTCTCTCTCTCTCTCTCTCATAGATTATTTGGGAACAATTCCCATCACAAGACAATCCAGACACTCATTCACTTACATTCCACACATGTTTCGTTAAACTCCAGCAAAACACGTGCATTTGGATGCAGTGCCCAAATCAGACCTAGAAGACTGTTGGGGGCGTACATTTTAACCGCATCTTCACTTGGATTTCCTGAAAAGAACTCTGTAACAAATATATATTAATCCCTTTTTAATCCTGTATATGTGACCTTAAGTTGAAAAATTACAAATCAGCAACTTGAGGAGATTTTCTGTCTGGTCGTCTGTAGATCCAGCTGTTCCCCTACTAATCTGTCTACGTGCTTTTCCATCCGTCTACCCATCCACCAATCCATCCATCCCTCCATGACATTATAATACACTTAGCTGACACTTTTATCCAAAATGACGTACCGCTACAGTATTTGGGTATAGGGTAGTGGTTACAGTCCCTCGACTGACGCGCGCTTCGTTTGTTAGCACATCCGTCATGGATGACAGCACAGGGAGTCCACCCAAACACACACAGGAACCTACTTGCTAAGGCTGGGATACAGACCTGTATTAGGAGGAGGGATGCTGGACGTCTGGACAAGCTAGTGAGGAAAGCAGGCTCTGTTGTTGGTACAGAACTGGAGGCTCTTAGTACCACAGCTGAAAAGAGGACATTGGGCAGATTGGACTCTATAATGGACAATGACCATCACCCCTTGCACTCAGTCTTTGCCAACCAGCGAAGTCTGTTCAGCCACAGATTCCTCGCCATTCCCTGCAAGACTGACAGGCTGCGTAAGTCCTTTGTCCCCAGGGCCATCCACCTATTTAACTCAACAACTCAGAACAACACAATGAAAGAGATTGTTATTGGTGACTGGACTGCATAACCCCCCCCCCCGGCCATGCCCCCATTCCATCCCCCTCCCACCCCTCCTTCAACAATCAGTAATAACTATTGCAATGAGAGACTTTTTTATATCTGAATGTTTAATGTGAAATAATCTATTTATTTATTTTTGTATGTATGCTACTAGACACCTAAATTTCCTTCGGGATCAATAAATGTTACTCTACTCTACTCTACTCTACTCTGTAGCTTTGCAACCATTAGGCTATGGCTGACCCTTCATCTATCTAGAGTAGAGTAGAGTAGAGTAACTTTATTGATCCCCAGGAGGAAATTAAATCTATATATCCATCCACCCATCCATCCCCCTCAGTGTTTCCCAACCTTTTTTTTAACGTATCTCACCCCTTTACTATGTCAGAACGCTATAAAGGACTTTTAGGAAAAGCACAACAAATACCTCCTCTTAATGTATGTTCTCTACAAGTCTTCTGTTATCCAGTCTTGCACTTTAAATGTCTGTATGAGCACTGTCCATGTCCATACTGTCTTATGTCCATGTATGAGTACTGTCTATGTCTATACTGTCTATGTCCTTACCTAGATTAGTCTATGTCTGCATGGGAAAGCAAGAAATGTAATTTCAAATTCTTTGTATGACCAGTGCATGTAAAGAAATTGACAATAAAACCAACTTGACTTGACTTGACTTAAAAGTGCACTGTGTAGGATGGTAGCCGGAGTAGGTATTGTACTTAGAATTTGACGGTAGTGGTAAGTGTTAATGAAAAAGGGAAATATTTGTGAATGGGCAGCAAGAATTCCAGCAAGACACTGCTAAAAGTATTACACAGTGCACCTTTTGCCATATCATGACTAGGCCTACCCTTAAATCATGTACTACATCTCTTCCACTATCCAAATGTGACTATGCTCCATACTGTGTGTATATATGAATATAGTTCAGATGCAAACCCCCCTAAGTGCCTTTTCAGAAAATAATCTTAATTCATTTTTATTTAATGCAAAGCTATCAAAATTTCATTAAAAAAAAAAAAATAAGTAATATAACTATTTATATGTATTATCAAGTACATGAATGTAAACCAAACCAACAACGAGGTTCTCTAAAAATATAGAAGTGCAGGTCTTCAGAAATGGAGTTAGGGGGTTTTGCATCTGAACTCTTCATATTTTTCCCCATATACCCCTGCAGTGTGCTCATGTATCCCTCTTGGAGCTCCTACTGCCTGGTTGGGAATCCCTACCCTACCCCGCCCACGCCTCACCTGAGGTGTCGATGACGCACCCTCCGGCTTCTGTGATGATGACGGCAGCGGCGGCGATGTCCCAGCAGTGCAGGCCGTATTGGTAGTAGGCCTCCGCGGCGCCCGTCGCTATGTGGCACAGCGCCAACGTGGAGCTACCAATGATACGCACCCTGATGAGCAAAACAAGTAAACAAATCACATGTTAATGGAGGCTACTGTTGATACTCACACTGAGGACCAAATCAAAGTATAAATCAAAGTGTTAATGTCAGTTCTGGCCAGGCCATGGTAGTCAAGGTGTATCTCCTTAGCTGATCATCTTTCTTCCCTAGCGATTGGTCACACGCCACTGGCAAGTCCTTTAAATCCTAACCTGTTCCCCTCAACTGCATGCTGCTTGGTTTTAGCTACCCACCACCTTCCCTGCTCCGCCTTGTCATGTGTAACATGGCATGGGCTATGACTTGCAGAACAGAGCCATACCACCTAATGTAATATATACTTTACAATAATGAAAGTAGAGTAGAGTACAGTAACTTTATTATAAGTATCCATCCGGGGCTAGTTCCAATCTGAATAAAAGGACAGAAAAAATGGTCTGTTAGTAGTAGGCTGCCCTCCACAGTGCCCGTAGCTATGTGGAACAGCTTCAGTGTGGAGCTACCAATGACACGCACCCAGAGGATCAAAACAGGTACAAAAAACATCATCTCTTGTTGGCGGCGTTGTGTAGATGTGATTCAAGTATCTGACCATGGTCACCACAAAAATACAACCTGCTATTCTCAGGTACTGTGTCTGTACTATACTTTACTACTGTAGCTCAGTGGTTAGAGTTGCTGACCCTAAGAAGACAAACAAGTGATTCTGGTGACCACAGGGATTAGGCAATAATCTGTTATTGACGGTGCAAAGTCTCGGTGGTTAGGGAGATGATTGGGTACATGCTGTTGCACTGCTTTATGTCCAAGCTAAACAAAAGGACAAATTGGACAAAAATGATCTGTTGCTATTCAATCCTCAGAGTGTAACGTTTTGCAAGGTGGAATAGTGTCTGCTTTGAACTCCTGTACAGAAAGATGTTTTTCTCCTCCAAAATGACTGCTGTAACAGCCATGGGGGGCTCCAAGTTGAATACAAATGTCTTTCTCACTGTTAGAAGTAGATGCAGCACTGATACGATTTTGGAAAGATGCAAGACTTGCTTTGTACAAATGAATGCAGTGGTCCCGAAGAACCCATTCACTCTTTGCTGAAAAAAATTAACTACATCAAAACAATACTGCTATGACATTACTGAGCATTACAATTTTGGTGACAACAAGGTTATAACAGGGGTTCTGCGCGAAGGAGACAAGAGAACTTAAGACAATCCATGAGATGGTTGTAATTAATAGGTACATATGTAGGTTTACGTATTTGTTTCCAACAAAGCCCAAACCTCAGTTCCTATCTTAGCCCTGCCACATTTATCACTAATCACACAAACTAAATGCCGGTGCTGATAGCATATCTTTTTCAGAGAGGTCAGCATGGTCCTCAAGCACAAGTGCAAAACAAGTGAGTAACGTTTCTGTATTATTATTCACTTTTCCCCAATTGCAGAGTGAGAGGTTAGCAGCTTTGTTGCTGTTTTCCAGCAAGCTTCTTGACACGTCCACAGCCATTACAGCATGTAAAACTTCACAGGTTTAATTTCATAACACACCCAACATTCTGTTCCTTTGCCTGAGAAACAGGGCACCGTCCTGCGAGTTGTGCAGCAAACCCTGCAAAAAGCAAACCAGCTTCCAACCGACCGCCATACAGTATCTAGTTACTTACTTACTAGTCGTCGCATTAACTACTACCAATAAAGAACACATATGGTATCCAGCATACAGTATACATACAGCAGTACAGTATCGACGTCCTGTATATAGAGTCGTTGCGTTAACTAATACCAATAATGAACACTATGCACATGAGTTTGGAATGTGATCTAATTTGTTGTATCTCTGTAGTTTTACAGTGAGGAGTGCGCTCACTTGGAATCCTTTAAAGACATAAAAGGATTACAAGTGTGCAGACACCTCACTCTACAACTTCAATCAGCCTTTGTCCTGTACCTTAACCTGCAAGGGATGTGCACAATCTCCCTCTTCAACTGAACGTAGTATCTCTGTTGTAAACAAAGTCATTTGATAGATGTGCTGAGAACTTCCTGTCAATGGGCTCTGTGCCAGACTAAGCGGCCTCTACAAGCTTGGTGCGACAGTTGGGGTTAATGACATTATATAACTCTCAGTGGTGTAGTCTACGTAGAACGCAGGTATACGGAGTATACCCACTTCTAAATTTCAGGGATTTCAGTATACCCACTTAAAATTGATTGATCCATTGTTTTGAATAGCACAAATATATACAGTATACCCACTTCAAAAAATGCTCAAATATACTGTATACCCACCATAGAGAAGTAGACTACACCACTGATAACTCTCTACTCTTACCCATGAGCAGGAGCGCTCAGCAGCTTCTTCATGTTCCCCAAGAAGATCTCCAGTGTAGCAGGGTCCCTCTTCGCACCGATCTCCGTCAGAATGAGGGCTTTCGATATGTCTGGAATATGGAGGAAATATAGACCCATTAGTTGGAGACACACTTCGGTGGACTGTTATTAACCCATTAAAGCCTGTACTGCATATACGCAGCGTTAACCTAGGCGCCTGGAGCTGCATGGATGCTGCTTTTAAATGCAACTTATTTTGTGTTTTTATGTGCTTCGGAGGCTGAGATAGTCTATGCTTAGGCATTCAGCAGGCATTTTTTGTAGGTGCCTTAGACTTAAATGGGTTAAAATATCACATTTGCATTGATCATGAAAAAAATACATCTTTCATTGAATACATAGTTTACCTCTCTCTTTGGACACATGGATGGGAGCTCCATTGCAGAATGCTCCATGGCCTCTCCTGGCTGTGTAGAGGGTACCATCAAAGCAGTGGTAGATCACTCCAAACTCCAACTGCATCAACAACAAACAGAATACATCAGCTTTACTCGGTAGCTTTATTTGTTCCAGTATGCACAATTGTTGTAGCCTGGGCGAATAGCCGACTGTTGACTCCGTCAATCAGTCTGGCAAAAGCCATGAGGAATCCGTCTCCGTGGACGATGGGAGATGGTCTGATCTTACTCTATCATTTAAATTAATTGAAGTTCCAAAATCAAATTAAAACCCATATTGTGCTTTATTAGCATGCCTGTTACGTTATAGCGTCGCAAAAGCATACAAATAACAAAACGAAAGTGTGAATATAGTTACCTTAACCAATCAGTAACGGAGCTCGCGGGTGAGTTCTACGTCACCACTCTCAACTGTTTGCTGATTGGCGAAAGACTGAGAGAACCGAGCTCGAGGCTTTTGCCAGACGATGTGCGGAGCCAAAATCTTTGGGTGGAGTAACAGAGGATATCGTCGCGAGGCTACAATTGTTGTGCAGTAGTAGTACAACTCTCTCTCACACACTCACGCTTCATGCATAAAACACATAAGCCATACATAAAACACTTAACATCATGTAGCCTCTTACTGCAGCTGAGGTCGCCGGCGACCCTACTCACTTGCTGAAAATGCTTAACTACATCATAACAACATTGCTATGACATTACAGAGAGCCATAGTGCTGCGCTAAGGGGTTAAATAAAACAAGTTAAGGGTAAGTAGATGTGAGAAACAATTCATTATTCAACAAACATAAAAAAAATCAATACTAACACATCTCGAACATGACAGTGAATACTTTAGACAGACATACATTGTTTATAGATTCAGACAGTAGACCAGTTACCTCTTTCTTGACAGCAAAGCCGATGCTGACTGCCACCATTGGAAAGCTGTTTAAAAAACAAAAATCAGACCCAATGAAAACAGCTTTTTGACAGTCGACCATCTTAAAAGCATTGACCTTTTAAGGTTAAGTCACTTCATGAGACTTGTATTGAGTATTATCACACAAAATGATTTGGTCCATGTGATTTGGTCCATTCAAAAGTATAATTTCTTTTGAGTGGAGGCAAAATGTGCCACAATAACCATAACTGTAGGTACTGTAGATCTCGCTATTATTACATGACAATACAAACTTGTAATATTTTATTAGAGAATGTCTTTAATGTTGTGAAAAGCGCTCCTCAGGAATAACTGCGTACATTACTTTACACTTAGCTAGATGCTATTATCCAAAGTGATTTAGTTATTTACAGGGTATTGGTTACGCTAGGGACACATAGCAGGCGAAACGAGCGAGGCGAAACTCAGTGTTCCATTCTGACAGCTCAACCGTCATCAGGTTGTCGTGGCGAATCAAATGGAATGGAACGGTTATGTTACTGGTTTGATTGGGCCGCCGCAGGCGAATTCGCTCCTCATTTGCATAATATTAAACTTGGTTTAATAATTTTGCTTCGCTTCGCTCCTGTTCGCTTGTTTCCGCTTGCCTTCACCTCTCTCATAGGAATGAATGGCAAAGTTCGCTTCGCTTGGCCAAATTCGCGTCTATGTGTCCCTACCGTTACAGTTCCTGGAGCAGTATGGGGTTAGGTGCCTTGCTCAAGGGCACCTCAGTCATGGAGTGAGGTAGTGAGTGGAAGGGTAGGTTTTGAATCTACAACTCCCAGATTGAAAGACCAACTCTTTAACAACTAGGCCGCAACTGCCCCTGTGTACACTACTGCACATTGTACTATCAAAATGACAACAAGCACGTGTTACTGATCCAACAATAAAGGAACTATCACTCATCGCACAAAAGACAAAGCATTGCATTGGCATGTAGTACATGTAGAGCTACCTGTGGACAAAGTTGCAGGTGCCATCGATGGGGTCTATGATCCAGGTGGGCTCATCTGTCAGGATGCACTTCTCCCCAGCGGCAGAGGACTCCTCTCCTATGAACCTGCAAGAGTGTGGGGACAAAATGAACCCCTTTAGCCTAACCTAATTGTAACCAAAATGTTAAAACTGCAAGGTTGTGCAAGTTGTGCTCCATCAAAGTTATCCCATTCACATTCGCACTAACATGAGCACAGTTAACTCCACTTCAGATGTTCACCTACAGTACTTCAATTTCCTCTCATTTCAAACATGCATGTCTCTGTAACTGAGGTATTCCTGCGCAGTCCGCCATTTGGGGCTCGAACCCGCCACCTACCAGTCAACGCTCCATGTCGGGCATGGGAGGCACAGCACTACACTACTGAGCTAAAGGTCTAGTCCAGTGGTTCCCAACCGTTTTCTTCAGGGACCCATATTTTTACTATTGTAAACTATGGTGACCCAATGGGCGAGCGCCCACAGGAGACGGAGTCACATGATACTCATTAATTATCATTTTATTCCTCAATTTGTCTTCAGTCAAATACTGTATAGAATAACTGTTTAATGTAGGCTATCACTTACATTATGTTGCTTCTATGCATATACTGTACTAGTTTAAAAGCTTTGTCATTTACTCAACATGGGCTATATGGCATTAAAATGAAACCCCTTAAACTCAAGAGAGCTTCGCGACCCACTGTGGATCTTTGGCGACCCAAAGGTTGGGTCCCGACCCATAGGTTGGGAACGACTGGTCTAGTTCAATAGCTCAGCGCAACCCATACTGTATGAGGCCTCACGAGGGAGGTTTACCAACGTTTCACGCCACACTGTACTAGTTACATCTCCCTACAGCCAAAGTGCAGGGTTTTTGTGCTGTGTCAGCATACTGCTCTGCACAGTGTTGGGCTGTGTTATATGTGTCCATAATTGCAGTGCATTATGGATTTGTTGTTAGTAGCAGCAATGCACTTCCATTAAAGGCCTTTTGGACTTCCCAATGCTGTTGGGTGTTGATCTGCCTGTTACGTTTGTAAACGTGTAGTAAATGAAGCACACAGACACACGGCTTGTGACGTTAACTCATCGTGTTTATCTAGCTCAAACTTCCCGAACCCCGGGCAAGACCCCAGCAATCGAACACAACATAATACAGGCATAACACAATGCTGACAGCACAGTCGAACTAGCCTGAACGGATATAACATTTTCCCCCCCTCCTACTGAATTTCAGGCATGAAATGTAGAGTCAAAGTCCTCCAAATATGCAGGACGGGATCTAGTGCGAACGGGCCTAGGGGAGGCATAAAGTTGTGACTGGGTGGTCTCAGATGCACTGGCACCCACTGTCAGGGGCAGGTTGGTAGGTGAGCCGGTGGTACCAGTTATCGGTGGCAGGTTGGTAGGTGTACCCGTGGTTCGCTCAGGGGCTATCTGAGGTGCCAGTTCCGGTGCTGAAGTATCCAGCCCACCTAGAGAAGTGGTATGTGGTGTCATAGGCGGTGTGAGAATTGGAGGTGGAGGTGCCACTTTGCGGAGGCGGCTTGCATGCCACCGGCTGCCGTCGCTGAGCCGGAAGGTGGCTGAGCCTAGCTGGCGAGTAACTTGGAGAGGGGCTGACCAGTATGAGGCGAGTTTGTTGCCTCTGTGGGGCCTGCGGACCCTGACCCACTCCATGGGTTTGATGTCAGGGGTTCTGGCGCGTGCTGAGTGGTCGAACGCCTGCTTCATACGCCTCTGCTGACGGGCAACCGAGGCCCTGACCGTGGGTGGTGGCCTCTGGGGCATTTCAGGGCTCAGTCTGTTCAGGGGAAGCCGAAGCTCGCGGCCAAGCATGAGGGATGCTGGGGAGACCCCTGTTGTAGAGTGTTGGGTGGCCCTGTAGTGGAGTAGTGTTTGACGTAGAGCCTCTGGAAAGGCCCAGCCCTGGACCAGGTGTGCCCTAAGGCTGTTTTTCAGTGACTGGTGGAAGCGTTCAACCCCCCCATTAGCTTGAGGGTGGTAGTACGCTGTACGGATGTGGCGGATACCTTTGGCCTTGAGGTATGTGGTGAATTCAGCCGAGGTCAGCTGTGGGCCATTGTCGGTTGTGATGGTGTTTGGGAGACCCCAGCGGGCAAAGAGAGAGTCGAGGAAGTCAATAATGACTTTAGAGGTCACTGAGCCGGTGGTCATGAGCTCGGGCCATTTTGAGTGAAGGTCATACGCAACGACCAGGAACCGTTGGTGGTGAGGGACACCCTGTATTTCCCCGCAAATGTCCAGCTGTAGGTGGTCCCAGGGCTGAGTTGGCCAGGCCAGTGGTTGCAGGGGTGGGGGTGGCTGGTGACCTGTCTTGCCACTCACGATGCAGGCAGTGCAGTCTTTACATAGGGCCTCAATTTCCTCGTTTATTCCAGGCCACCAGACCAGGCCTCTGCAGCGCTGCTTCAACTTCACCATGCCCAGGTGGCCCTCATGAGCCATGGCTAGAACACGTGCCTGCAGGGCACTAGGGATGACTGTGCTGAGGCCACGTGCTACACAAGTCCTATTCCAGCAGGACAGCTCCTGCTTTACCCTGGAGAAGACCGACAGCTCCTCAGGCACCCTGTGCGGCCAGCCATTCTGAATGTAGTCACGGAGCTGGGAGAGGACAGGATCGCTCTCAGATGCCTCTTTCAGCTCTTGTAGTGATACCGTGGTCTGTAGTGGAGTGTGTAGCATCTGGACAATGTCCTGTTCAGCACGGTCGGTGTCAGTGTGTGTGGACGTGATAGGGTACGGTGTGACAGAGCGCGACAGCAGGTCAGCCACAACATTATCTCGGCCAGGGGTGAACTTCAGGTCAAAGTTATACTGGTGGAGGCGGTCGGCCCAGCGGTGTAGCCGTAGTGGTCTGTGGCCTGTCCCAGATGTGGAGAGTAAAGCGGTTAGAGCCTGGTGGTCTGTTCTAAGGGTGAAAGCGCGGCCGTAGAGATACAGGTGCCACCTCTCACAGGCCCAGATGCAGGCTAATGCCTCACGCTCACCCACGGAGTACCGCTGTTCAGTAGGACTGAGTGCCCGTGAGGCGAAGGCGATTGGTTTCTCCACACCTCCCTGCATCTGTGACAGTACTGCACCGATGGCTGTGGCCGACGCATCACAGGTGACCAAGGTAGGGCTGTCGATGTTGAAGTGGGCTAGCACCGGGGCTGTTGTGAGCTGAGTTTTGAGTGAGTGCACGGCCTCAGAACACTCCGATGACCACGCCCACGGCTCCCCCTTACGCAGCAGCCGTCACAGTGGCGCAGTGGTAGTAGAGTAGCGTGGGAGGAACTTCAGGTAATAGCCCGTCATCCCCAAAAAGGAGGCAAGCTGGGTGGCTGAGGTGGGCTCTGGGACGGCCAGAATAGCCTCCACGTTTGATTGCAGTGGGTGGATGCCGTTCCCTGACACGCGATAACCCACATACTCAATGGCTGGTGCAGAGAAGACGCACTTGTCAGTGTTGAGTGTAAGTGTGTGTTTGCTAAGGGCTGCAAAGACTCTGTGGAGGCGGTTGTCATGGCACTCAGGGGTGGCCCCATGAACCACGACATCATCAAGGTAAATGGCCACGCCAGGTATGCCAGCTAAGATCGATGTCATGACTTTTTGGAAGCAGCTGGGGGCGGAGCTCATCCCAAATGGCATGCGGGTGTAACGGAACACCCCAACGTGAGTCACAAAGGTTGTCAGGTTCCTGCTGCTGGGGTGGAGGGGCACCTGCAGGTAGCTTTGGTTGAGGTCAAGTTTGGAGAACACAGTTGAGCCATGGAACTGAGCGGTGAGCTCCTCTGCTGTAGGAAGGGGAAACCTATCCGGGATAATCGCCTTGTTCACTGTGCGCATGTCGACGCAAACGCGCAGACCCCCAGACTTCTTCCTTGCTATCGCCAGATTTGAGACCCAGGGCGATGCATCCACAGCTTCAATGATATTGGCGTCCAGCAGCTGTTTGAGCTCAGCGGAGAGCTCATCACGGAGAGCCAGCGGGACACGGCGCAGGGGTTGGATGACTGGCTTGATGGCAGGGTTCAGCAGAGGCTGGTGCGCAAACGCTGTAAGGCAGCCCAGGCCCTCGAACAGTGACGGCCACTTCTGTTGCCATGGTGTGGTGACAGCCAGAATTGCAGCTCCCTTTGTGTCCACCAGGGAGAATCCCAGAGCTGAGAAGAGGTCCAAACCCATCAGGTTGGCTCCCCGACGGGAAACTTGAAAGGGAAAACTGGGCTTGACCTTATTGCCGTACCCCACGGTCAGTTTAATGGACCCCACCAGGTCTATTTTTGCATCCCCATAAGCCGACAGTGAGGTAGTTGGGGAAGACAGGGGCAGTGCACTGAAGAAGGAATTGTATGTGTGCATATTCATGAGAGATACACTTGCACCAGTGTCCACGAGGAGTGGGATGCACACGTCATTCAGCTGCACTGAGCATGTTTTAAATGAGGTTACTTGTGAATTGACATTGTGAATGACAGTGGCATGGTGTGATTCGGCAGAGCGGCATACAGCAGCAAAGTGATTGCGTTTGCCACAGTTTCGGCAGATTTGTCCTCGAGCGGGACAGTGTTGAGCCCTGGACTGGTGGGAGGACGACCCACAATTATTACACGATCGTGGAGGAGGCTGTGATGGAGGTGGCTGTGGTGAGGGAGGCTGTGGGCGTGGCCGTGAGCGAGTTTGACGTCGGAGCATTTGGATCGCGGGGGAGTCGGCTGCTTCCATCTCGCTCTGGCTAGGCTCGGGTAATGGAGTGAGCGTGGGTGACGGTGTGGGATACGCTGCGGTTGCTTGTGGATTAGACAAGGCAGATGTGTATGTGGCTGCACTCTCTATTTGGAAAGCAATAGTCATCGCTTTTTCGAGTGTTAACTTATCATCTTCCAACAGGAGAGTCTCGCGCACTTTTGCATTGTTCGTACGCTCTATGAGCTGGTCGCGAATCATCTCATCCTGTAGTGCACCGAACTTGCATGAGCTGGCTAATGCACGCAGGTTAGCTACGTACTGATGTACAGTCTCACCAGACAACTGGTGTCTTTGGCGAAACAGAAATCGACGCAATAGGGCGCTTTGCGGGGCTGCATAGTGGGCATCAAGAAGTTCTAGTGCTTTCTTGTAATCACTGACGGTACCTGACTCCAGTGCTCCGAGCACACGCTGACCCTCGGCTCCTAGGCAATGCTGCAGCAGCGCTTTCTTGCGTGCAGCAGGCACATCGGTGAGTCCCACTGCTAGTAGGAAAGTTTCAAAAGACTTAATCCAACGGGTCCACGGAATCGGTGGCTCACCCGGCAGTGCGAGAAACGGTGCCGGTGGTGGGAGGTTTATATCAGCCATCCTCGTCGCCAATGTTACGTTTGTAAACGTGTAGTAAATGAAGCACACAGACACACGGCTTGTGACGTTAACTCATCGTGTTTATCTAGCTCAAACTTCCCGAACCCCGGGCAAGACCCCAGCAATCGAACACAACATAATACAGGCATAACACAATGCTGACAGCACAGTCGAACTAGCCTGAACGGATATAACACTGCCCTCATTGCACTTTTTCTATCCTGTCCATCCATTACTGCTCATCTGGTGTATTGGTCAGAACAATATCTATTCACTGCTTATGACATCAGTATAACTGCAGTAATAGTGACTGGGCTCAATCAAGAAACTTCATAGTTTCATGCCGACAGACCACATTGAAGGCCTATATTAGATTGCATTTTAGCCTGTATCATAATGAGCAGATGACAACCAGTGATAAAAAGGTCAGACCAAAACAGTCTTGGGTGAAGCAGGATTACAGCAAAGATGCAATGCAATGTCTGCTATTACATGCTACTGCAATGTAACGCCAGTTGAACAGTAAAGTAAAATAATTCTATTCCGTGAACCAGCGTAACACCTGAACCAAGTGGGGAGACCCTCTATCTCATAAGATACAGCAAAGGCACACAGGAATGTTGACATTTTGTATTGGGTGGAGGACCCTTTCAGATGACATCAGTTGTCCTGCTTACAGTCAAAGCTGACAGTAGCCTTGGCAGCATGTGGATGTAGGCCTACCTGTGTGAGGGATACTTCTCCTTCAGGGTAGATATGATCAGTTCCTCCACCTGTTGATCAGCCTCTGTCACCAGATCTGTTGGAGTGCTTTTGCTACTGACCTGCTTCTCTTGTTTCACAGCCTCCTGCACGACCTGTACACGCAACATGAGAACAAGACACATAATAATACAGTATAATATCATGTAATATGATACAACATCATATAATACCGGTATAAATATATTATAATAGAATCAAGTAATAGTATGGGGAATTGAGTGAAGCAGGCAAATGAGTAGTCTTATGTGCCATGTTGTGTTGACAAACGCATACTGAAATAGCCTATGATTGCATGGTTTTCACTAATGTTTGAGCATTTCAGACAACCGACTGAAATCGTCTAACAGTACAATCTAAAATAGTCAGGTGAAGAGCTACAGGTCTTCAAACAGACAGGCAGAGTTTAGCAAGGATGTAACAACTATAATGTAGCGGCGCGCTGTGACATTGTTGCATTCTCAGTTGGTAAACAAACAAGAGCTGTTGTAGATAAGCAGAAATAATCAATGTGGCATGCCACGGAATTAATTTGTTATCAGGCTATTTTGGCGTTGCCAACAATGAACAGTCAGTACCTTTATAGCTTTATGTGCTATCTGGATAGCAAGGTCCATGCACTCTCCCCAGCACTTGTCTTCTGCAGAGGTCATGGTCGCAACGCAATTGGACGCCTTGTTTCATCAAACTCAAATCCACTTGAAGAGAATTACCAGACAAGGGAAACGCGTTAATCAGTGCATGGCGTAAAGGTGGTGGTTTCTGTGGATCTTGCCGTGTCCAGACGCTCTGTCTGCGCCGAGCCCGTACCCCGAATGAAGTTGCTCAGTGTTTGGTGATGTAGCACAGTCCCGGTTACCGCGGGATGATGCCTGCCCGCAGCTTTACCAGAATCCCGGTGAGCGGTGGGGAGTAGCCCGTCAGGCTACTTGTCACCGCGGCCTACAAGAAAATGACCTTCGGTTTAGTAAATAACGTTTCAGAATGACAGTTATTTCCAGGCCTGTGCGCTCCTGCATTTTCGCCAAGTTGGAATGAATCACCCGAGTGGAAATAGAGGACAAGTGCACGTAGAGATAAAACCCCTGTATAATTGATAACAGGGCAAATTGATATGTAGCCTACTACAGCAGCCTATAATGTAAAACGACATCAAGAAACAAAAGAAAACAAATATAGATAACTGGAAATACTTACATGTTCCTCGTATAGGAATGCAGTCGATTTTCCAGAAGAGGACGCCAAAATCAAACATGTTCTTCTCGTCCAACATGGATAGAAAACGCACAGAATGCTCCTAGTGGACAGGGTAAGTAGGCTACCACGTGACGTCTGTGAGTCTAGTAGGCTAGACCTGTGGGCCTATCATAAACAATAGGCCTAATAATACGTCTGTGAATATTAAAGCGTTGGAGGGTTGATTTGTTCCACAAATTTTGTCTCGTGGAAATGTTCTGATATGAAATAGACTACAAATAAGCTTAACACATAGAAACTTAAGCAATATAGAATATGTAGGCCATTGTATTCCCCCATCTTAATTCCCTATATTTACCAGTAGGTGTCAGTACTAGGAAAGGTACCAGGGTTCAGCCATGTTGCTGTGGACATTCATATTGACTTCAAGTGACCATTATAGGTGAGTACAATTAGGGTTTAACCCCCCAAAAAATTATACAAAAGGTTTTTTTATGGATTCTATTACTATTGGACCTGCTAAATGACATAGGCCTACTAAAAATCTAGTAAAATCAGGAAATGAGTTATTTTCAACATGGCTGCCATAGGCTTATTATAAGGATGGAGAGACACTCCAGGTGAATAGTCTAGGCCAAAAAAATGTAGCTTGCCGATATCACCATGAAACTCAATCCGGTGATTACTCACATATTTGTGAGAAAAAAAATGTATTGCAAGTTTTCTGAAATGTTATGTTTTAATATGGTAATTGGACTTTATCTAATTAAATATGCATTAAATGTCAAAATGCAAAAACTCAAAATCTGAAAAAACCAAGCTCAAAATTATTTTATTTTGTTTCTAGTAAGCCAGAAGATAGGCCTATCTTCAGAAGAGATTATGGACATCTCTTTTTGTTTTGTAGTAAATCTAAAAATCTTTGTGCAGACACACCAGCTGGCTTTTTTTTCCCAAAATATGATTATTTAACATCTCTCTTAGATGTAAATAATTGAGTTTTATGTTTCTCAAGTTCTTCCAGACATTCTTTGAGTCTGGTGGTATCATTCTTAGCATGTATCAAGGGCAAGGTCAGCTGTCCTCAAATCATAGCCTCTCCACAAAGGTGTCCTAAGGGCTGGTGCTGGGACTCCTATTTGCCATGTACACCACGTCACTGGGCCATGTTATCTGTTTCCACAGCTTCTCATACTACTGTTACACCGATGAAGCACAGTTATACCTGTACTTTGTGCCAGATGACTCCACGGTCTACGCACACATTTCCGCTTGCCTCTCTGAACTATACACAAGTATGAAGGAACCTTCAGTTGAGCCTCGCTCAAACTGCACTGCTGTTGATCCCAGCCAAAGATTTAGGTTGCCATGATATTGAACTCAATATGGATTCTGTGACTGTTGCCTCAAATAAGGCCGCAAGAAATCTAGGTGTCATTGTTGATGACCATTTATCATTCTCTGACCACATAGCCTCTGTTTCCCAGTCATGTCGCTTCTCACTGTTAAATATACAGAAAATCAGACTGTATCTGACCTAAATGACTCAAATTCTGATATTGTCCATCTGACCTGAACTACTGCAACTCCCTCCTGACTGGTCTTCCAGCTTGTGCAATGAGCCCTTTGCAAATGTCACTGCATGCCACTCCTCTTTTTCATGCCCTAATTGAAGGCCCTGACCCTTGCCTATAAAGCTACAACAGGCCCTACTCTGGCTTACCTGAAAGCTATGCTAAAGTCCTATGTTCCTTTCAGGACATTGTCTGTCTCCAGTACCAACCGTTTCACCTTGCCCTCTACTTACACATGTAGTGGCTCCTGTCTATTCAGTTCAGCTGCTGAAAGACCCAAAATATCTAGTGACACCATGATTCATCACTGATGATGTGCCCTGACAAACAGCACATGGATATTATCATTGCAGTAGTGTCTTTATCCAACCTAACAGCACTCCAACCAAACAGATCCTGAAAACATGTTAATTCATGTCAATGTAATTATCATGTAATAACCTTTATTTTAAAAAAAAACTTTGATCTTGAAAATGACACCTTTCCTGAAGTTAGATTTTCCTAGATTTTTAGTATGTTAGTAAGGACAGCTGGATGTATTGAAATCAGTTGAAAACCCTTTTGTATCTATTTTTTTGGGATTTGGTGTATTTTGGCCATAGATGTACTCGACTATTACGCGCACATGCACATATTCATACATTCACACATTCACAAAGACGCATGTCCATAGCGTCTCAATATCAGCGAGTGCTAGGGCTGTAACGATATTGTATCGAACCGAGAAATCGTGATACACAGAGTCACGATACTGTATCGTGATGCAAGGAGGCAGTATCGTGATACGCCCATTCAAAGTTTTATTACCCATTAGTCCAGTAAACAACCTTATGGGTTTGATGTGATAGTGTTTCCAAACTTCTATGGAGATACATTTCAGAAATCGTGGGGTGTATCGAACCGTAGGTCAAAAATCGCGATATGAACCGAATTGTGAGTTAAGTGTATCGTTACAGCCCTAGCGAGTGCAGTACATTGTTGTCAATATGTAGGTAAACAGTCCTTTATATTACTCTGTCTCAGGTGTCAGTAGCCTTAATACACTTATAGCCACACCATCCCTGCCCTTCTATGTCAATACAAGTCAAGCAGGTTCCTCTGTGTTAGTGTAGGCCTACTTCCACCTGTATTACGTAAAGCATCTCTATGCCTGTTGAATTCGAAGCCCTGATGGAGACATGTAGCTCGAACCCCTTAGCTATTTTAATCATGATATAGGCCTATTCAAAAGTTAATAAAGGCTTTTTCATTTCGTTCCGCCTGGCTGGAGTTGCCTGGATTAATCCCTTTTCATTATAATCCAAATATTTTAACTTTTTAAGTATGTAACGTCTTCTATGCATTTTTACTCGTCAGTGTCCTTTAGTGTCCCTTTCCTAGTAGAGTTGTTGAAGTGGGTCGTCTTTAGTAATCTAAGCTACACTTTATTGCCAAAAGTATTCGCTCAACTGCCTTAACTCGAATATGAAGGAACCAGAGAGACGGGATTCTCTTAGAATCTCATGTATGAACGTAGCCCCTTAATGCGCACCGTACCTCCTGTGGCATGCTGTAATAGACATTGTAGTAGCCCCTTAATGCGCTCCGTACCTCCTGTGGCACGCTGAAATAGACATTGAAAGTTAACTACTGTAGTACTACACTACTATGCCAGTGCACAGGGCCTTAAGTAATACACCTCGACTTGGTCATTGCCATTCTGGTAACTGCTAATTTATAAAGCCGTGTCTTAAGGGGTTCACTGCCCTCTCAGTCTCAGTCCTAAGAAATAGGGATCAATATTATATCTGCTCACCTTTTTCAGCTATTAAAGCAGTGCTTCCCAACCAGGGGTACGTGTACCACTAGGGGTACACGAGCACACTGCAGGGGGTACTTGGAAAAATGTAATTATTATAACAAATGTATGGAGTAGTCACAATAGGACAGAGAAAGCGATATAGAACATGAATTAGGGGGTATGGCACAACTAAGAGGCTTAGGGGGTACGCAAGACAAAAAGGTTGGGGAACATTGTATTAAAGCTTCAACTCATCTGAAGGCTATCCACAAGGTTGAGGAGTGTGTTCATAGTAATTAGCCCTAGCTCCCAGTCGCTGTTCTAATTAATTCCAAAGGTGTTCTATTGGGTTCAGGTTAGGATTTGGTGCAGGCCAGTCAAGTTCATCCATACCAGACTGTCATTCATCTCTTTTTGGACCAAGCTTTGTGCACAGGTGCACGGTCATGTTGAAAGACGAAGGGTGCCGCTGCAACCTGTTCCCACAAGGTTGAAAGCATGGAATTGTCCAAAATGTTTGGTGTCCTGAGGCGTTCAAAGTCCCTTTCGCTGGAACTAAGGGGCCAAGACAAACTCCTGACAAGCACACATTTCACACTCCCAATGCAGTCCGGAACGTACCATTCTCCTGGCAACCCCCAAATCCAGACTTGTCCATCAGATTGACAGGTAGAAAAGAGCGAGCCATCGTTCCAGAGAACATGTCTCCACTGTCTAGAGTCCAGCGGTGAGTTGCTTTACACCACTGTATCCAACACTTTGCATTGCACTTGGTGATGTATGGCTCGGATGCAGCTGCTTAGCCATGGAAACCTATTCCGTGATGCTCTCTGCGTTGTGTACTTGGGCTAATCTGAAGGTCACACAAGTTTTGGAACTCTGTGGCAATTGACTGTGCAAAAAGTTGACCGCCTCTTTGCACTATGGGTCTCAGCATCTGCTAACCCCTCTGTCAGTTTGTGTGGCCTACCACTTCATGACTGAGTTGCTGTTGTTGCTGACAGTTGAATATGAAATACTTAAGAGTGAGGAAATTTCATGACTGGCGTTGATGCACAGGTGGCATCCTATAACGTTTCCACACTGGAGTTCATTGAGCTCCTGAGAGTGGCCCATTCTCTCACAAATGTGTGTAAAAAGTGTCTGCATGCCTAGGTGCTTTAAATACACCTTTGGTCAGGCCAAGTTATTAGGACACCTGATTCTTATCATTTGGTTGGGTGAGCGAATCCTTATATTGAGTCTCTGTATGTCTTTGTGTGTTTGTTTGTTTTTTAATGTTATGTTATGGTCTGTAAAGCGTCTTTGAGTGCCATGAAAAGCGTGATATAATACCAATGTATTATTATTAATAATAATATAGTGAAGTATAGGCCTACTCTATTGACTTTCCCTCATCATCAACTTGCAGATGAGATCAAGGTGCATAGGTTTACTGTAGATGTGAATAAACCCAATAGAATAATTTCATAAAGACTAAAAGGGGATATCACGGAAATAAGATTAATTCTGCATCTGATGTAGTAATGCACACTTACCGTTTTGAAAATAAACAATACAGCTGAATTAATGCTCTGGTGTTCTTCCAGAAACAGAAACCTTGACTGTAACCGAAGTGCACTGAAGTGGCCTTACTTGTGGAAATGTTGGGTTGACTCTCTGCACAATGCTGGAAATATAGGGAGGGACAAGAAGCATGGGAATAGTTGAAGAGTTCAGATGCAAAAACCCCTAACTCCATTTCTGAAGACCTGCACTTCTATATTTTTAGAGAACCCAGTTGTTGGTTTGGTTTACATTCATGTACTTGATAAATAGTTATATTACATAAATAAAATAAAAAATAGGCAATTTTGATAGCTTTGTATTAAATAAAAATTAAATAAGATTCTTTTCTGAAAAGGCACTTAGGGGGTTTTGCATCTGAACTCTTCAGTTACAGGATAAAAAGGTGAGTGCAGGTTCGCACATTGAAAAAACTCAAAGTGAGTGAGAGCCCACCTGGGAAACTCTCAGTGCCATTGTGCAACTTTCCTCCACAATCTATAACTGAAAATGGACTGTGTGTGAATCACTCAGTGTGACTTCAGCTGGGTTTACAACAGCAGAACCCAGACTTATGGAGAGGTTGATATCGGAATAGCATGCATAGTTATACTGCAACACGTGGCCTCAGAGGCGCGTCTTGCCACCAGGCAAGACAGGCAACCGCTTGGGGCCCCCAAGCCCCTAGATAGTGAATGACAGCCCACATTTTACCACAGTAGTGGCGATGTTGGTTCAAATGTTCATTCTTTTGCATTTTCGCTTGGGGCCCCACCTGACCGTAGAATCGCCTCTGCGTGGCCTACATTATGACTGTCTTCTCTTGGTTGTGTTGAGTTTGGAAACAAAATTGCATTGGCTCTAAGCCATGGATGGAGAACCCTATTCATTCGTGGGGCCATTTCAAATTCAATGGAGTCCCCCAAGGGCCATAAGTTAAACACAAACCAGGATTTGCCCCTGCACTTTAGGCCTAGGCCTATATTAAAAGCGGGGACCTTTACAACAGACCCAACCTTCACTAGGCCCCCTGAAAATATAACTTAAGTAGGCCTATATTGCAAAGGTAATTTTCAAGATTTCTTTGCAAAACACGTCAAGTTTCATCTGAAACTGTATGACATTAAAATTATAGCCTATCGGGTGCGGGATAAGACTGGCCCCCTAGGTTCACTCATTGAGTCTAGGCCTACAATAAATGCATCTGGACTACCAACAAATTGTTTTTTTCTATCTAAATATGTTTTAAATCTAAATGCAAATGTGATTATTGTGGGCATTTTATACGCTGATAAGAATATTCACATAGGCTATTTTAGATAAACCTCTAAGGAAAACAAACAGATATCCCAGGCCACCCAATTGTCCCACAAAATGTAAGAAATAAGATTTGATGGAATAAGTAAGACGTGAAAAGTCACACGAAATAATAACTAGGTCGCATGATTTCATAATCCTAATCATGAAATCCCTTGCTTGGGCATAATATCGGCAATGCCCCAACAACTATACACGGGAAGTGACCACGGTCTCCTGCGCTGCGGGGTTCCTGGGTTCGAAGCCCAACCCTCTGCTGCTGCCAATGCATGCATGCAAGATGCAGCCCCTCTGGAGGACCGACGCGCGATGCAGGGGCTATCAGCCCGCCACACATGATGCTGCCAGTCGCAGCTCTCAGTCACTCACATCCCTGTAGAGCCGATGATGGTCGTTGCCGTTTCAGTGCGCTTTGCCCGCGTTCATACTCAGGAATGTTGTTTTAATGGGAAAATATCAGCTGAAGAAATGGAATGCGTCAGAAGGAGTGAATGTTACCCTGCCGGTTTCGCCTGTTGGCACAGTCTATTGTTTTTTGTTTTGGTCGTTTCTGTTGCATCCTAATCGACCGGCTACTATGCTTACTGGTGAGAAAATGTAGCGTTAATGGCGCTAGCTGACCCGATTTATGAAGTTATTCATGCATGCAGATGTGGTGTTCTGTGATGGGTCGTGCTCGAATCTCAGCTTTGGTCGACAACGGGAACATTTCGGATTTGATTTCTCTCCGTGCCAGCTCCTATGATGAATGGTCCACTCACTGGCTAACAGCCTTCACGTGAAACCCATTGCCCTGTCGCATGGAACGGAGAGCCTCTCACACGGATCGGAATGGGCTTACGTGCACTGCCGCCTGAAAGGGAATTTTTGGATTATTATTATTTAATACCGACATTACATTCTCCATGCGTTATTGCCAGCATGGTTCGTTTTTATGGTGCCAAATTTTAAAGATATTCGAGACACTTTAACGCTCATCATGTACGGACTGTTTGGAAAGTGCAAGTGGAGTTTCACCCTGTCTATGGTTTTATCCGTGACCAGTGTGTTTTTATTTTGTGAATATCTGATATATTACCCAGCAATTTTTCTGTGCTCATGGCCCAAGATGACGAACGACAACACTTCTCTGTCTTCTCCTGTACGGGCTTTGTTTTTATCGGACACGCATCTTTTAGGAGCCATTAAGGGTCACTGGTTCGACAAGCTGAGAAGGTAAAACAATAATAATACATGAATGTGTCTGCGGACAGGGTTACATGACATGGCTGACATCGACTGGCTCAGTTTTAAAAACAAACTGTAAATGTAACTGCTGCTGTTTGAAGTGTTCATAGGAGTCCATACGTAGGCTGCGTTATGTAAATTAGCTGATATCATTTAATTATGTTCATATAATCTAAAGTATGGCACCATTGCATTATGCCATCTAATCTAATTTCACAATTCATTGCATCGAGAGATTGAATAACAAACAATCTCTTAGCTCTGATACTGAGTTGCTGATCATATGGATTTGAACTAAAACTGAGGAGGACCTTATGTTTAAAATTGTACTTGGGTTTACATGGTGATGGGCTGCCAATCAGCATTTGCACCAAGGGTACTGTAATGGACGTCATAGGTTGTGCCATGGACAAAAAAACATAAGAGGGACACTTAAAATAAGTGCAGAAGGAGCTGTAAAGTCAGGACACAGAACAGCATACCAATCACAAGACCATTGTATGATGTTTTTTTTAAACCTTGGATTATAGGATTTGAAAACGAGCTGTAATCCAAAACAGTCAAATCTGGCATGACACCTGGTCACCTCTACAGGGTGCTAATGTATTAAGGTTATATGGCATGGGATTTGTATTTGGGAAGGACAGGTCAGAACAGGACATCATGATAGAACATGGGGAGAAATGAATGAAAAAATCTATGGGATGTGAATGTATTATTATTATTATTATTATTATTATTATTATTATTATTATTATTATTCCCATTTTGTCATTGCAGAGAGTGGCAGATGGAGAGGGCTTTTCAGACAGCACTGTGGGTGCTGAAGCCAGACATCGTGTTCATCCTGGGGGACGTTTTTGATGAGGGAAAGTGGAGCACCGCAAAGGTAACTCATCACATGACTGTATGGCTGCACTGCTTGATGCATGTGCAGTAGGCTCCTGAACCATGACCCCTCCACATCATAATCACTCGGGAGTACACACAGTAAACGCGATATCAAATAATAGGGTAGGGCATAGGGCAGTGTGTCCCAAAGCATGGTCCATGGACCTCAAATAATCTGATGGAAATCCCCAATAGCTTTTGCCTTGAAAAATATTTCTAAAATGTGTCTTAAACCACCTATGCAATGGAGTAGTGGAGTATGGAGTAGCGTGTTCAAACAACATGTGCATTATTTGCATGCTATTGCCAAGTTCAGACTGTGATGTTGCGCCATCTCATGCAAGTCTGTAATCCTATTCAGCTGAGATGGGGGAAGTGGTCCTTTGTGATTTTTTTAAGGGTAGAAAAACACGTGGGCAGGGAATAGCATCATCATAATCCAATATTGCCATTTGAGAGTAGAAAGGGATGCCCATTGGTTGTCGTGTGGTTGTTGCGATGTACTACATGACATTCGTGACCAAAATAATATTACATTTTTGTGGTCAAGCATTAGTGGCATGCACAGATAAACCTATTAAAGAAAAAAAATGAAACTGTCAGTGTGCGTGTTTGGGGTTTAGATTTATTTGGCGTGTGGTGAAGCACAACTTCAGTTCTTTGTGTAGTACTTAGTTGTTGCTTAGTGAATCAACAACAAAGTACACTTTGACTTCGACTTTTGACTTTGTCAGCACAACTTTGGCACACTTCCATGTCGTCCTATGCTGCCAGTTGCTATCATGCCAGTTGTCTATCCTACAGATGGACACAAGTCACTCTCTCAAACCCCCCACTGTGAACACTAAGGGTTTTTTTTGGCAAACAGGGTCAAGCAGATGCACTTATAAATATGCACTGCCGTAAAACCAAACCTAAATCCAAAATGGAGCACTATTGTATAATCAGTAATGTTATGTAACCTCCCTGCATGTTTTTGTGATGAACTCAAAAATTGAAATTTCTCTGCCTGTGAAGCTCAAAGACGCAATCTTAATCCGGCTCAATCCCAGTGAGACTCAGCCTCCACCTGCAAGGCTCAAAAACTTCTCCTCATCATACTGCTTTGTGACAATTAATCACAGAGAATGAATAAATTATCCACCTGCATAATTCATACCTAAGTACTGTATGTGGTGTGAAAAAAAACCCAAACTTGAATTCTGTTCCATGTAAGCAACACACGTCAAGGTAAAACTTGGAGCACAATAAGCGTTGAGCATGAAGAAAAAACAAAACAAACTCAACTGAACATGCAAAAACAGTTTTTTTTCTGAGTGTCCCTCACACATAGCAAAACACTGGGCTATTATATGCTTGGAGGGCCGTGGCGGGGTTGTGTGGTGTTGGTGTGGGTTGGCATGGGTGACGACAGCCCACCCCTTCTTCCTGTTATGCCTACTGCTGACCGTCTCTCTCTTCCTCCTGCAGGACTGGGAGGACGATGTCCGCCGCTTCAGGCACATTTTCCGCCACCACAGCGACATGGAGCTGGTAGTCATCATCGGCAACCATGACATCGGCTTCCACCACGAGTGAGTGATTTGGGGCAACCCCCCCCCCCCCAAAAAAAAAATAAGTGTGACGCTGAGACAGTCATTCATTACATGCCATTGCACAGATGAACACCTATTAAGGGAAAATGCAACAGTCAGCATGATGTCTGCTGACTGAGTTGTATTGTGTGAAGCGGTATGTTTGGGTTTTTTCTCTCTCCGCTCTGACTGTCTTTAGCATGGAGTGAAGACCACTGTCTCACTGTTTTGGCTAACAGGGATACGTAGGACCGGATGGATGTTTTATTTACTGTATTGCTAACATGGATATATGACAGGATGAATGTTTTGCATGTGTGGATCTGAATCGGGTGATACATGTCTGTCTCACTGTCCTATCTGTTGCATCGCAACCATTCAAAACTTACCAAGGGCTGCACTGCCTGTTTGTGTGTGTGGGTGGGTGTTTGGGGATGGGGGGGGGCTTGGCTGTGGTTGGACTTCCTCCTGATTTGCTTTGCTTGCTTTTTTATTTTATCTGCTGCGAGGCAGGATGACTTGGCACAAGCTGCAGCGCTTTGAGAAGGTCTTCAATGTCACGTCTGCCAAGGTACTCAGCCGCAAAGGAGTCAAGTAAGTACCGTAAGACTGCCTCGATGCAGTGTCCAGCACATCTTCATCAAGTAACCTGCACTGCACCTATCGTGACACACCCTCCATGCCAGCAGCCATGCAAAGATACACTGAGATTTAGGGTTAGAGGAAAAAAAGACGTTGAAGTCAGAGCATAGGGTGCTACTTTCAGATGACATCAGACTTTTCACAAATGCATCTTTACATCTAATCCAGAAATGACTGAGGGTGGTAAAAGTTAGATAGTTTGGTCTTACCATCCCCCTGAAATGACATTTTTTGGAGTGGAGTGTGTAACTGAGGTGATCTGCCCTAGTTCTCGCCTCAGGGCTCAAAACCAGCCACCTGCCAGTCAACGCTGCATGTCGGGCATGGGAGGCACAGCACGACACCACTGAGCTAAAGTTCTTGTCCAATAGCTCAGCACTACCAATACTGTATGAGGCTTCACGAGGGAGGTTTACTGACGTTCTACGCCGAACTCTGCTAATCTGGCAATGCCAGGCTAGATGGTAGATGACATCAATGCAGGTCCTCATCAACACTGCTAGTAGCAGCTGTATCTAACAATATGTAAATAAATAAATCAATCATTCAATCAATATTATTGATATAGTATATTATAAGAACAAATAATGAATAGTGCAACATTTATGACATTTTATTGCTTAGATATTAAATATCTTATTATTAATAACTGTTGAAACCTTTTGCCACTTGACAAATACTGTATGTGCAAGCATCCTTAATCATCAGTCATAGTCATTGCCTATGCAGTACTCTATGAGCTGTATTCTTAAGAGGTTTTTTTATTTGTCATTTCCACACTTCAGCTTTGTGTTATCACTGTATCCTTGCATATGTGGTCCTGTAGTCTAGTAAGGGTTTTCTGTTTCTTTATTTCTGTTCATTCTGTCTGTTTCTCTTGATTTCTTTCCCCTGCTCAGCTTCGTGCTGGTGAACAGCATGGCTCTTCATGGAGATCACTGTCCCATCTGCCGTAGTGTGGAGAATGAGCTCCACAGGCTCTCAGCGGCCCTCAACTGCTCCTCACAGGTAACACTCACACCCCTCATGCTCAGCAGTTACATACGTACATTGCATTGCATTGCACTTAGCTGACGCTTTTATCCAAAGCGACTTACAGTTATTTTCACAGGGTATTTGTAACAATCCCAGGAGTAATGTGGGGTTAGGTGCCTTGCTCACTGGCACTTAAGTTATGGATGGAGGTGTAGGGAGAGGTCAGGTAGGAATTGGAACGTACATGTGAATGTACTGTAAATGTGTGGGCATTCAGTTGGTGTGGAAGGATCCAAATGTTAGTCATTTTATAAAAGCTGAATTAAAAAAAATCTACCAGACACTTACTTTATCAACATTTGATGCCCTGATTTTGATTGAAACCCTGTTTTCTTAACCATCTAAATAAAGGACATAACACCCTCCCTCAATAACTGTCATGAAACAAATCTCTCCCCATTTCCTGTGGGCAGAGAATTGTTTTTAAACTTAAACTTGTACAATTCACCATCTCACAATCAGGATTGCAACTGGTGCTTCCTATGACACCCACCATTGCATCCTGTGTGACAAAATCTCACTGAAAGGCGCTTCAGACACTGGCAACTTTTCATCTATAAACTCTCATTGGTAAACTCACATACGAAAGAGGGTTTTGGGCCAAGTCGCAGAGCAGCAACATGTGCTGCAGACTTGACTTGAGGGAACAGTCCAGCACACACCCAGGGTCGCGCTCCCCTTCTCTGCCTCTGACTCATCCAATAGGCATTCGGCATTCGGCACCCACATTTTTATGCACAGATGGATGTGAAGAGGTCACTTGTGCACGTAAACATGTTCTACATGAGTGCACACTGCTGCACACTCCTGCACACACACACACACACACACACACACACACACACACACACACACACACACACACACACACACACACACACACACACACACACACACACACACACACACTAACAAACAAACAAAGACGTACATACAGACATACAGAAGTACACAGACAGGCACACAAACACGAATTGAAGAAGTATTCTAGTTCCACCATCTTGAATCATATTAACACTCCCTACAAATAGCAAAACAAGGTTTTTAAAGCCAGGCTGAAAATAACCCAAAGTGCTCCATCTGCAGTGGGACTTTGTGTGTCATATTTGGCGTCTTATGATTCATGTCTTGGAGAAGTGCCACAGGCTTAGGCGCGTTCCCCAAAAAGCTTCCATCTGCCCCAAAAAGGGGAAGTTGGTCTGGATGGGATTACGAATAAGATCTGCAGTTATAACAAGAAAAGTCGAGCACATCTCACATCAAGGTGCGGGGCAAAGACTTCATAACGCCATAACCCAAGTCAGAAAGAACAGAAGACGACCAGCCAGTTGAAATGTCATGCTCCCCTGAGCTATGAGATAAGCTGCAGGCGAGTGGGTGGGGTGGAAGTTGCAGTGTAATGTCAGTGCTCCCTACTAACGTTTTTCAGTCAAGGTGGGTGGAAGGATAGCCGGTATCAGAGACTATTATATATATAGATAATGTTGTGATATTTCAAAGGAAATGTGATGGAAATAAATAAAAACGATAACGATAGCTGAATTATTTTTTGCTAAGCAACTTAAATTTGAAATTACATTATCATTACAAAATCATTATCTTTGTTTTCTAAGTGGTTGTTCAGGTTAACCACCACTGATGATTAATAGGTACTTAAAGCACTCAAGATATGCATACCATTGAACAATTCTCTGAAATGCTGTTAGAGCCCATGTATTAACGTTTATTTTTTAAACAGAATTCAGTGATGAGCAGAGAGCCTATAGAATGTTGCATCTCCAGTCCCCAACATGACGTCATGCAGTGCTTTATGGGGAAAGAATAACTCTCTTTTTAACATTTTATTTAATGTTGTGTTTTGTGGTATCCAATCAAATCAAATATGTTGAATAATAGTTTAAATGTGTGCCACTAACAAGAAAGTGGTGAAAATTCTTTTAAACCTTAACCTGCACAATCACCTTTAACTATAAAGTGTTGCAGGAACCTTGCCTGGTTAACACCAGACCTAATCACAAGTGAGATTAGGTCTGGGGAGTTGCCTATTGTAAATTCCGTATGGAGCCAGAATACTAAACTGTTAAGGTCGGAATGCTTGGCCATTATGACACAGATCCCATGATCTTGTACGTTATGAGTCATTCTCGCCATACTGTCTTTCAGATCGAAACGATTGTGTAGAACTAAAGGCAGTATGGGAGTTCCCAGGCTAGCAGGAACCCCTGAGTCTCGGCTGTCCCCAAAGGACCAGCATGTCCCCACAATATCAGGGTGCCCCACCCAACTCCAGCTACACAGATGTGTGTGTGTGTGTGTGTGTGTGTGTGTGTGTGTGTGTGTGTGCGTGCGTGCGTGCATGCAGCTTTTGTCTCTTATGTCATAGTAATAAGTGCATTCTAAAACCCCACAGGAGAACCAATCAGAGAGCATGAAGCGCCGTTGCCAGGGGAGACAGACGTTCCCCGCCACCCCTCCAATTCTATTGCAGGTACAATTTTTGTCAATGAAAATGATTCTACTCTACCACTACTACTACTTGTTTCACCTTGGTCCTTGTATTGTTGTACAATCAATGTGAAAATGATTTTTAATGAAATGGTTACAGTTATGCCAAAGCATATTATTGCTGTGATACATCTCCCTCTTGCTTTCTGCTTTGTGATTCCCATTGGGCAGAACCTCGTAGGATCCTTTTCCTGCACTCACTATGCTTTCTTTTCTGCAATATCATGGCTCTCCTAGCAGTATTCATGTGTGTGACACACATACAGAACAGACATAACTTGCTTTATATAGAGATGACATACTTGGGCGTTAATGTTTTCCAATTTTGGTTTGCGGCAAAAAGCTGTGAAAAGAAAGAAGGTCAACAGACCTGCAAGCAGAATGGTTTTGGGTCTGACAGACGGATCGACTGACTGAGTGTCTTATAGAGTTGCTGACACGTGATTAAAGTTACAGAATTCTCTATTATATAATAATCAGATGTGTCTGTATATTCTTGCAGCACTTTCTCAGTTTTTTTTTAAAACCTTTACTGACTGTGAAGACCTCGACGTAAATAGCAGTTCTGTCTCACCCGGATGCAACATGGGTGTAAATCAGGGATGGGCAACTTTTATGGTAAGGAGGGCCACGTTTTTTCAACGCCACCATGGAAGGGCCACATGACCACGGATCGGACTGCAATTCGCAGAGTTCGAGGTGCAGTTGGTTGCTTACTGACTGCCCATATTGTTTGGAAGGAATAGAATACTCCATACTTAATACTCTATTACCCAACAGTATAATTACAACAGATTGATTCAGTAGTCATTTAAAAAAAATTAGGCCTACTGCTTTATCCAAGGGCCGCATTGAGTGAGGAGGTGGGCCGCATGTGGCCCCCGGGCCTCCAGTTGCCCATCCCTGGTGTAAATACTGTAGCATTACTGACTTTGAAGACCAGGGTGATAATAGCATTTTTGTCTCATTTCACCCAGGTGTAAATAGCATCAATGACTATTTACACCCAGGTGCAAATACAACTTGCCATAAAAAAAAGTCGTGTACGTTTTGCAGCTGTACATTTTTAACTGACTGACTGACTAACATTGATGGATTGTAGTCATACTGTACGAAGGAAAATGTGTTTCATTCCTTCTGTCGATATTTTGGGCCTTTCCAAAGAGACCAACCATGTCCTTATGTTGATAATTATCAGTTATGTCTCACAGTACAAGTTCAAGTCCAAGAGTCTACATATTGCAATAAAACATTATCCTGGGTGTAATAACATTAGCCTTATCGTATGTCCCATCAATAAAATCAGATATCAGACTGTAGATCATTAACAGTAGGCCTACTGACAATAAAGTTACTCATTTTCAGAAGTATCTTACAGAACAAAATTTTATTTTTTCCTACTCTGCTTTGTAGTGAAACTGATCAGTGAAATCTCCCCTGTTAAGGGGTTGTTAAGGGGTTAATGTTTTGTTGCCAGGTGTTCCTGTCTCTGTCTAGGTATCAGAGCAGCTCTAATTATGAGAAGGGTCACTCCCATTGGTTCCTAATGCTTCCTACAGTACTGTCAAAAACTTGCAGTTCCACCTAGATGGTGATTGTGGGTGAAGTGATGACTGGGAAACCTGAACGGGAATCATTATTACATTACATTACATTGCATTTGGCAGACGCTTTATAACCAAAGCGACTTTCAGAAGAGGACATAATCAAGCCAACATCACAAGCAAATACAAAGTGCACAGGAGATATACAGAACAACAAGTGCAATTACAAAGAGGGGTTAGTTTTTTTTTTTTTTTAATAATAAAGAGGAAATAATGAGAACACACACACACAAACACACACTCACAAACTAAACTAAACTAAACATAATGTCAGGATTCTGCCCTGGGGCAAGGCCAGTTCAATCATTAGTCTAGTAGATTCTCTCGAAAGAGGAATGTCTTTAGTTGTTTCTTGAAGGCTGCAAGAGAGGTGCTTAGTCTTGCTGCCTCTGGGAGACTGTTCCACCACTTGGGAACCACAACGGAGAACAATCTTGACTGGGAGTACCTAGAGCGACTGGATGGCAGAGCCAGACGGCTTGTGCTGGATGAGCGCAGATCTCTTCCAGTAACATAAGGCGTTAGTAGGTCCTTCAGATAAGCTGGGGCCGTTCCTGTGATGGTTTTGTAGGCAAGGGTCAATGCCTTGTGCTTGATCCGGGCGGCGATCGGTAACCTGAATGGGAATCAATGGGCTAAATGCAAAACATATGTTTACTCTCATCAACTTCATGCGTACACATTTCCTGTTAAAAACTATGGTTGGTGTTATATAACAGGATATATTGTCAAGTTCTTCAGGGCAGAAGATTTCGACCTGTACTGGCTAGTATTCTGCTAATGTATATGGATTTGACCTAAAAAAATACATCTTGCTGATTCTTTGTATCATAATCTTAATTGTATAATATTAACATTTTGGAGCAAAAATTATGCAACAAGAGAAAAATGATTGTAGGCATCTCCATCGAAACCCATTCATTTTTCACTTGCCGATTTCACTTTCACGTGCCACCCAGAGACAACTGCAGCCACTGACCCTTCTCAATGGTTGTAGCTTCTCTGGTAGGAGTTACGAGTACTTCCTGTGTGCATCACTGCTATTTGTATTTCCTGTGTGTTCATGTCAGCACTACCCTCTGTACCGTGAGAGCGATGCAAAGTGCACAGGGTTGGACGCAGCTCCGCTAGAAGAGCGCCACCAGCTGTTTCAGGAGCGCTATGACGTGCTCTCGCAAGAGGCTTCACACAGGGTAAGTAGCGTTATATGCAGTCAGGAATTTCAGTGTTTATATACTGAGGTAGAAATGGCATGATATACAGCAGGTCAGGAATGTGCATTAGAAGACATGCCGCTATGCACAAGTTTGCTTTAGAAATGATACAGTGGACTGATATCTTGTGGGTGGCATACTTTTTTATTGATTACATTTATCAAACTGCCTAAACTGGGTGATGAGGTCTTTAGTTTACCCCACCACCTCCATAGGTATCTCTGAAATGTACCATACCATACACCTATATGCACACCTATACAGGACATTATATAACTGTTTGTTGAATACTAGGTACGTACATATATAGGTTGCTCTGTTAAGCCCTGCATTCATGGTATCAAGGATTCAAGGATTCAAGGATTCAAGGATATTTATTTGTCATGTACATAGAGACACTTTCGTGTCACTTGTAATGAAATGCATGGCCGTTGCAAAACAAGTGTGCAGAAGAAGGGTGAAGAAGAAATAAAATAAAAATAAAAATAAAAATGAAAGGTGTGTGTGTGTGTGTGTGTGTGTGTGTGTGTGTTCAATCAAAGTAATTAGGAGGAATTCAGTAAGCAAATGGCATGAGGAAAAAAAGCTCTTTCTCAGTCTTTCAGTTCTAGCTCTGTGACAGCACAGTCGCCTTCCAGATCTCAGTTTTTTAAATAGCCCATATCCTGGGTGTGACTGGTCTTTGAGAATGTTATTGGCCCTAGATAGCACTCTCTTTGTGTATATGTCTTTCACGGCAGGCAGAGGTTGACGAATACAGCGCTCAGCAGAGCGCACTATCCTTTGTAGTTCTTTCTGTTCACGCACTGTGGCGTTTCCGTACCAGGTGATGTTAAGATGCTCTTTATGGATGCTTTTAGGATGGGTGTGGAAACTTTGAACTTTTTCAACAGGCGCAGAAAGTACAGTCTCTGCCTGGATTTCTTAATGATGTTGTGTGTGTTGTTTGTCCATGTTAAGTCATTTGTGATGTGAACACCAAGGTATTTAAAGCACTCTACCCTCTCCACTGGTTGTTTGCAGATGGAAAGTGGAGTGTAGTTTCCCCTATTTTTCCGAAAGTCCACCACCATTTCCTTAGTCTTGCTTACGTTTAGTGCCAGGTTGTTGTGCTGGCACCATTGTGAGATGTTAGAAACTTCGTTTATATATGCCTGTTCATCGTTATTATTGATCAGTCCCACCACTACAGTGTCATCAGCAAACTTGATGATGGAATTCTGACTGCTGCTGGCTCTGCAGTCATGGGTGTAAATGTTGTAGAGTAGGGAGCTTAACACACAACCTTGAGGTGAGCCAGTGCTGATGGTGAGGGTGTTAGATGTTGTGCCACCCACTCTAACAACCTGCGTGCGGCTTGTGAGAAAGTTTAACACCCAGTTGCATAGAGGTAAGTCTAGCCCCAGTGACTTCATCTTCTTGACAAGAGTGAGGGGAATTATGGTGTTGAATGCTGAACTATAATCAATGAACAGCATTCTCACATAATTACCCTTTCCTCTGTCTAGATGTGATAGTGTGGTATGCAACAAATTTGAGATGGCATCGTCCCTTGACCTGTTCTCTCTATAGGCAAACTGGAGAGGGTCAAATGAGCTAGGCAGGGATGTACATATGAAGGACTTCACTAGCTTCTCAAAACACTTCATCACCATTGATGTCAGAGCCACTGGACGGTAGTCATTGAGGCATGTTGGACTTTTGCCTTTTGGAACTGGCACAATTATGGATTGCTTAAAGCAAGATGGAACTACTCCTGTGGCTAAAGAGGCATTGAATATTTGTGTAAACACAGGGCCTAACTGATAGGCACAAGATTTTAAGAGTCTGCCAGATATGCCATCAGTATCATGAATGCATGGTGAGAATAGAGTTAGAATAGCACAGTGTTCAATCTCTGGAAAAAGGACTCTGTTTTCCTCACCATTCATCATGTTTTACGGCTCACTGTTATTTTTTGTGTTTTTTTTTAATTCAGCCACTGCACAGCATTTATGTACTTGCTTCACTTTCCTTTTCCTTACTTTACTGTACTTACTTATCACTTTCCTCCATTTTTTAATGGCTTTGCTTTAACTTTGCTTTACAACTTGTAATGTAATTACAGCTATTGTATATTAATTAACTTGCACTCTTTCCTCCTTCAACTCCGTAGCTGCTGTGGTGGTTCCAGCCCCGCCTCATTCTCAGTGGCCACACCCACAGTTCATGTGAGGTTCTCCATGACAACAAGGTTCCGGAGATCAGCGTTCCATCATTCAGCTGGAGGAACCGCAACAACCCCAGCTTCATACTGGTAACTTCAACACACTAAAGCCTAATTTATGCTCGCGACGCATAGCCATGCGGGGTTTGTTGTTGTCACAATGTTATTCTAATGGGGGAAATCGAAAAAATAACATTTAATGAAAATAATACATTTTTAATTTCAATGAAATGTGAATCTAAAGATAGCTCGTGCATAAAGAATCATCAAAAAATGTCCATTTGCTACTTATTTTACTCTTTAGAACTTCAAAAATAGAAATACAATGTATTTCACACACAAACTGAATGTAAAACATCTGATGCTATGGCTACATCACAGGTAATGAAAAGCATTGTGACAATCAACCCCCAAAGCAGCATGACAACCAACCTCAACTGACATGTTTAACTCTTTGGGAGGCTTGCTCCCATTTTGATTGCCCTTGCTAACAATAACAAAAAAACTACCCAAATTGTATCTTACTCTTCATACTTTGAAGGAGCCATATTGATTTTGAGGTCAGCCCATAGTTGCAATGAGTGAAAAGAAAAACAGTTGACTTCTAGATTTCTGTGTCCCCGGTTTTGATCAGCAGCCTTTAGAGGCTGAGATATGACGTGTGCACGCACGCATACCTAATTAAACACACTCTAATAAGAGGAGTGCATTCAAATGTGAGTGTGTTTTATAAATGTAAATATGTGCATTGGAAACCTCTTCTCCAATGTTTTTTTTGTACACAATGTTTAAGGAGAGTTTTGCGCAGTGTTACAAATTTTAATGTCAGTTTGATAATTTCAGGCATGGACTTTTTTTCTTACTGCCTTGTGTAATGATGACACGTAAAGTACATTCTTGTTGTCTTCGCTCCATCTGATGTCTGCTCCCATTCTCGTCCAGGGCACCATCTCCCCGAGTGACTACGGCCTGTCCAAGTGCTTCCTGCCAGAGGAGAGCAGTGTGATTGCCATCTACTGCGGCAGTGCCATGGCCCTGCTCCTCCTAGCCCTCGGACACTTCCACCTCTTCAGGGGAACGCTCAACATCAGCAGCCTGGTGGGAAAGCACAAGCCCCTGTAGATATCATACACAGCCAGGCCCGTCGACAGGGGTTGGAGTTCGAGTGTATGTTGTCCTGTGCCCAGGGAGATAGGAAGCCCATAATTGGGTCCCCATTACATTATATATACTGAGTAGGAGGCCCTTTCAGATGACTTTGTTTTGGGCCCAGCGAAAGCTGTCAGCGGCCCTCCGCACAGATCCTCTTCTCATTCCGTTGTGACGACCCTCCACTCTGGTAGGCCTACTCTTCCTCTCCAAGAACCACACTCCTGATTCCCCTGTGACGACCACCCACCCCATACCAGTACTCTCCACTCATATCTTATAGGGACTGAAGCATAACTCCCTGTAACTACTCACACACTCCTCTTGCTGTCCTCTCCCCACAACCCTATGGGAACTTCATGACAAGCCCTAACAACAAGCATCCATACTGATAGCCACACTCCTCGTTTGAGATTTCAAGCCCGGGAACAACCCCCCATACGCGCTCCCCTCCCACAAAAATACATGTCAGTAGCCTTGTGGAGAAGTATAAGCCTATGTAACAACCCCTCCCTTACTATCTCCTTCTCCAACCCCCAAGCCTTTCACTGGACTGCAATGACCTTAATGACCTCTGTGTGGTTGAGGGACGAGGGGGTGACCTCTTTTTACTTGCTAACGGGGAGAGCCACCCACTCTGGCATCCCTTTTCTTCGCCGCCTGTGAAGAAACCTATAGACTGGAATGACCTGCATAGTTTAAAAAAAAAGAGGTTGATACGTGGTTGGTTGGATGAGAAGCTTAAGTACATGTGATGTGGGACGACTTTTCAAATGCACTAAATCAGCCAGACCTACTTCTAGACCTATATCTGTCTCAAAATGGCTGAATACTCAGAAAAAAAAATGTTCTGAATATGTCCCGCTTCCGGTACGTGTGCTATACTCTGATGCTGTTGTTAGCATTACCTAGCCTAGTGCGACACCATCCCTGACATAATGAACTGCGAAAAAAGAAGACTGAAATTGCCTCCATCTGGTTTGGAGGGATGTAGCCCTCCACTTCACTGCCTAATAGGAATGCTCGATCGCATACCTCCTCCCCACCCCCAACACGACCCCCCACCCCGTGTGGTCTTTGTGTAGCGACCTCTACTGGAAGCAGTGGCAATTGAACATGTGAACATATACACGAGCAATCTGATTGGTGTTTGCATGCTGGACCAATCAGAATTCCATTTGATAATAATGCCACACTTACGTTTACACCCAGCATGTAAATCTAGTACACAGTTGCGTTTACAAACTAAAGCAAAGTGAGGACCTAGTACACACGTTAACACACTGTGCACTGTGCGGTATAAACCTTGTACACATATGCGTTTACACAGTGCTGCAGAGTAAGATGTAGTACACATACCTGTTTACAATGGTGTTGTTTGAAAACCTAGTACTGAAATCCATTACCTGTACCTATTGAAGCTGAAGACTTGCACAAAGCTATTCGGGGCACCTGGAGTATGTAGAACTGCCTACCTAATTTTTAAAAAATCACTTGAAAAGTGTTTAAGTGTTGGAGATTGATTTGAGCTAGATTGAACTGTTTGAAATGACAGGTAAAAAGGACTTGAACTTTTCTTTGGCTCAACCTGTGGAAATGTCGAAAAGCTTTAAGAGTGCACTGTTGCTGGACAATGTGTGGATGCAAGTCCGAGTTCTACTGTAGTTTGTAGTTTTAAATAAGTGATGCATTTGTTCAAATGTTATATAATATAATAAAATATATTTCTATACCTTTGTGTCAGCTTTATGAAAATGTAATGATTGTATTATCTGCAACAAACACTTTTCAGTCATCAGCACGTTTTACACGTTGTTCCAACTCAGAATTGCAAAAAAATGATACATCAGAGGTATTTTATTTGCAAAATTACTTGAAGACATTCTCTCCACGATTCTCATTCTAGACAAACTGAAGGACAACTCTCTGCTCATGTGCCTCTTTATTACAATAAAAATAAGAATAAAAAAAACTCCAAATCCTCAAAGGCCAGACACAAAAAGGTTTTTTTTAAATCACACTTTTTTTTGTCGGAATAGACTTGCACAAGAAAAGCTGCTGTTCGGTGTAAAGAATAGGCTATCTAACAGTGCACACACATCCACATTGCCTGTGCAATTGTGAAGGTCTCTTTGATGACCAAAGAATCACTAGTTTCTTCATGTCTTCATTTCATTCTAATATATGCTCTTGTGGATGCCTGTAGTATGCATACCTCCCCTCTAGACATTCATGAATATGTATACGCATAGGCACACACATTACTATGTATAGTTGTACATATATATTTATAGAATATAACTCATCTTTATAAATGTATATGTACACATATCAATATAAAAATGCAGATGTACAACTCAAGGTCTGTGACCACGACGCATGGGTATATGAGTGCATATGTACACATGCATGCAGATCACGCATACATACACACACATTTACGGACACGTGTGGTGCACCTTCTTTCTCTGTTTCGCACACGCCCACACACGCGCGCGCGCACACACACCAACACACTCACGCGCCACATCTAAAAAGATGCTTCCTAATAAAACAACACCAGGTTGTGATTTGGACACTTTGAATTTTTCCAATGTTTTTTTTATATATTTTTTTTACATCTTTTTTTTTTTTTTAAAGCTGAGAATTGGAACGAAAAAAGAAGGATTTTTTTTTTTAAAGAGAGAAACAAAGGCAATGTCAATGCAACATCTCATCACTGAAGGTAAGTGGTTAATTTTGCATATCGTATACAGGATTTTTTTTTTCCTTATTTTTTTTTTCTTCATTTTTGTACTAAAGAACATCTCTTTTTGTTATAAACCAGAAAAGACTAAATTTTCTACAGAGAAGTATTCCCACCAGCAGTTTTGACTGAGGGCGGAGCTGACATCAAGCTGTACAGCGCAGTCAGAAAATTATAATAATAATAATCATAATAATAATAATCATGTTCTTACATCAGAGCTCATGTTACAAGTTACAGCCGCGATGAAGGCACAAAGATCTTCTACAAGTTGGTTCGTTCTCTCTCTTTCACCACTCACAATCTCTCAATGAAGTTGTACAAAATAACATTACATTTTGCAGTCTGCGCAAGGTGTGACTTCCAACCTCGCACAATCCTTAGGATAGTAAAACATAAACCGAAAATATATTATATATTTATTTATAATATTTATATAGGGCTATTGTTCCTCTGGGAAAAAAAACCTCCCCCCTCCCCAGGGGGATCATCGGCGGATGAAAAGTAAAGTCAGTGACAGCTGTCAATCACGCAGGTCTAACAGCTGTGCGGGTCTACAGATCGCTGCAGCCCCTAGACTGGTGGTTGCTTTAGCGTAGCGACCTGAGCCACCTCAGAACAGCCCCCACCCACCTCCCCTCAATCCCCTCGCCCCCCGTCTCCAAACCCTGCTCTCTCTAAAGTCTAAAATTTACAAGCCCGCCCCAAAAAATTGTCTCTACACAACACCTGCAACTGTACTCTAAGAAATCTCTTGGAAACAAGAACCGAAACAAACAAACAAAAACATAAAAACAAAAACAAAAAAAACAAAGCAAAATCGCGACAGTCGGTAATAAATATTGTGGTGCTACATCGCGTGTGTTGTGTTGTGTGTGTGCACTTCATTACTATGGCGACTCAGATGGTGACGGACTCTCTGGTACGCCCCAGTCTCCTTCCCCCTCTATCCCCCACCCCCACCCCACCCCCCCTCTTCACATCACTCCATAACCGCACTCTCCTTCTCCTCCCTCTCTCCCCCCCTCCCCACCCCACACACACCCACCACCGACCCGACATCCCCAGCCCAGCACTGTACATCTGGGGAGAAGAGAGACAGAGAGAGACGCCTGACGCGAAAGTGCATGAATTTCAAAAAACAAATCTCTCCCTACAGTCTGCTCGACTAGCCCCCCACACCGCCTCCACGGAAGAGGGAAAAGGGGGAAAGGAGACAGAGAAGCCCTCGGGAAAAAAATAGGAGTGTGGTGCCGGCAGGCGGTCGTAGGTTCAAAGGTCATCATCATGCGTCACGAGACTGGGCAACCCCCCACCCCCGCCGGAGAAGTCCATCAGGTAAACCATCAGACAGGTAGACAGACAGACAGACAGAGAGAGAGACAGACAGCCCGCCGGCTAACGCCAGACACAGCTGGTCCTTACACAACCACAACGGAGTCAAGAAAAAAAGAACCAAAGAAAGACAAAAGAAGAACGAAAAGAAACGAAAATAAAAAAAGGACAAAATGTTGTTGTTTTTTCCTTCTTCTCTCAGAATGAAAAGTAGCTGAAGGCGTAGTAGTGGAATGAGCTGAAACTCAAGGCATTTCATTAAATGAACGACAAAAAAGTGGACGTAAACATGAAGGCAGACAGACAGACAAATACACACGCACGCACACAAACACACACACACAAACATACACACAGACGCACGCAAACCCAGACACACACACACAAACATACACACACACGTAAATACACACACACACACACACACACACACACACACACACACACACACACACACACACACACACACACACACACACACACACACACACACACACACACACACACACACACACAGTTACTTACTGGTAGGTAGGTACACACGCGCACACACAAGCATACACACAAGCACGCACACACAAATACACTCACACAACATCAACTTCATTTCTGTCTCTCCACTACAATAACAGACAGAAAGAAAAAAGCATGGGTCATAAATTAAAAGAAAGAAAATGAAATAATAAAAAGAAAAGGAAAAAAATAAACAAAAATAAACAACATGGCAACATTGTCACTTGTCAGTAGCATAGTCCCCAAGTAACTGGGCTTTTTTGTGTGTGTTTTTTCTTTTTTGGGAGCAGGAACAGAGCTCTAATTGGACGGTCGGTAGAGGACTGAGAGCCAATCACAAGAGTTCGTACTGCCTCAAGTGCATCCTCTGGATGATGTCCCGACAGTCGTTGAAGACGCGCCGGATGTTCTCCGTGTCGACGGCGCAGGTGAAGTGGGGGTAGCAGTAGTGTTTGTTGTCTCCGCTCGCCGTGCTGATCCGCTGTGGGACAGGGACACACAAGAACAAACAAGAGTGAGTTTGAGGAGTTCACACAACGACACGATTAAGATGAAGAGCTTGTGTCCAAATCCGCTATAAGTATGTAGCGGTACAGTACATGGCACTATAAAATCGCTATATAGGCCATGTAAAGTGCACTGTTCCAGTTGTGGAACACTTCACTGCATAATTGTTTTTTAGAAGAGTCTTTAGTAATCTTGAGTAATACATTACAGCTTTGTAATATACGTAATAGGGACTATGTCTTATTAACAAATTAAGGTCAATTTTTTTATTTATTTAATGATTGATACTTGCTTCTTGATTGATTGACTGTTCACCATCCTCATCGTCACGTTATGACGTGGTGATGATGGTGATATGATTGTGACTTTACTTTACAAACTGAATTGAAATTTTGAAAATTTTGAAAATGTGTATATACACGTTGTTTTCCACGCTCTTCATATGGACTGAGAGACGAGAGGTCCTCAAAAGATATACGCTACCAGACAGATGGAGCACAAAAACACACATTACATTACATTACATTACATTACATTACATGACATGACATGACACACAGCTGACACTTTTATCAAAAGTGGCTTACAGTTACAAGGACAAGATATTGGTAATAGTCTCCGGAGCAATGTGGGATTAGGTGTCAAAGTGACTTGCAGTTACTTAGGTACAGGCTATTGGTTAAATGTGGTGTTACAGCTACTTAGGTACAGGCTATTGGTTAAATGCGGGGTTACAGGTGTTTAGTTACAGGGTATGTGTTAAATGCAGGGTTACAGTTGTTTTGGTACAGGGTATTGGTTAAATGTGAGGTTACAGTTGCTTAGGTACAGGATATTGGTTGAATTTGGGGTTACAGTAGGCGTCTCATTCAAAGGCCATGGTCATCCCACACATTCACACACACAAACACACACATTACACACACATATACAAACAGATATACTCAGACATGCACAGGCACATGTCCTCAACAACAGACCAGTGCAGCACCCGGGGCATGCACCAAGACAGTACTAACTCTTGTAATTGGCTCTCAGTATTCAAATACCGGCCAATTAAAGAGCTCCGTCCTGCTCCCAACACCAAAAAACACACAAAATAAAACCCAGAAAAACACACACACCACTAGGAACAGAAACACACAGGAAGACTCATACAAACCTAGTACAAACCCAATACAACCCATACAAACCTAGTGCTATGTTCAAAGGAAAAGGCAAAAGAATGTAATTGGTTGAGTCTACAACAACCAACCAATCACATCTCTGTCCCCTTGGCAAAACATAAACAAATACTGTACATACACATAAACACATAAACAGGAAGGAAGGCCCATGCAAGGCTGTTACTGTTAGTACTACTGTACATGCAAGGGAAAAAACACAAGCGCAAATGCTCACAAGGAACTCGTCCCGGATGAAGAACTTGGCCTTGGTCACTTTGGGGTCCTCTCCAGGGTCCCCGGCCGCTGATGCCAGTCACGCAAGAGAGAGAACAACAACACAGTACATTACACAACAATCATTACATTACACAGTACATTATATATAGCATTACATTAGCAGACACCTTTTTAAAGTATATAGTATAGTTCTTGTACTTTTATTATGATAGGAAAGTGAGACGAGGAATAGGGAATGAGTGGGAAGAGAGATGATTAAAATAAATTTAGGGCTAAATGAATTTGGAAAAGGAAAAAAAATGTAACATTTAAAAATGACGAATCAACAACAAGGTGGAGCTTCTGCCAGGTTTCATCCGAAAGAGAGGTTGTCCAATTGGACCCACAGTAACATGGTTACACAAATAACCCTATATTCTGTAAACTAGTATTTTTTTAAATTTTGTACATTCAACAGATTTTATGTGCTTTAATACATTGACAGTAAATAGAATGGACGCCAAATCAACGCTATTTGCCATTCAACGCTTTGAAGCCAGATTTGGGAACATTCCAACTTACATTCCACCTTAGCAACGCCAAACGCAGGTGCTGATTGGACAACAACAAGACTTCTAACGGTCAATCAAACCATGTTCTGATGCTCATTGGTCAATTTAACTTTTAATATCTCTCTAAAATAAAACATCACCACAAAAAATCACCACCCTGGTAAGTTGGAGAGCAAGGGGACCTACTAGTTGAGCGAAAAATGATCCCCCTGGAGTGGCATTTAAGGGAGATACAGGGTTTTATGTCTCTCATAGGAATGAATGGGATTTGGCCATTTTTTGGTCTTTTTGGGTCCAACCTTGGCTCCAACTTGGCTTCAACAATGAAATAGAATTTTGGCCTCCATTCTATTTACTCTCAATGGCTTTAATATCATCTGGCGCTTAAACTACTCCCAATTCAAACCAATTGCCACTGGACTGAAATTGATACCAGACCTGTTTAGCTACCAGATATCCTCTATGCTCCATGAAACCAAAATGTAGGAACAGCAAATGTGAAATTGATTTTGAAGTTTAATTTGTTAAAGCTCTTAAGTTGTGACTAAATCACATCCCCTCTATCTTAATAGTTATCAAAAAATAGCCAGAGTACTGCTACTGTATATGTAAAACATGTTTGGACAATGCAAAGGCAGTTCCTATATGTCTGAGTAGTCATTGTACATTGCCGTCACAGGACAGTACTTGTGAAAAGATTCAATTCTCCAGTCATGTTTGCCGAGGTAAATGTGTGTAGGTGGTAAGGTAACAATAGATGTTTCGTCTTCAAATGTTCTATAGTTCACTCTGCAGAGTTCGTGAATGAAAGTTGTGAAACTTGTCTGACCACTGGAGAGGCACCGCAGAGAGTGTAAACACCATGCGCATAATAGTGGCATCACAGTAGAAAGCCAGCCGATGGACTTGTTTGAAATCGGTCAGGGATAAATGAGATTCTTCACAGACACTTGTTTGAATCGACTGTCTGAGAGGCCACACCTGGCACGTTTGTCCTCAAGTCCGTTTCTCATTCAGACATTCAAATGTACCCTTTGTGTAATGTTTGAGATGTTCGAACATTTCGTGAGGGTCTGTGACGACAGGCCAGCTTTCGTGAGTATGGTTTTCAGCCCGTAGACAACGGGAGAGGGAGGATCTTCATGCACCTACAAATGACTCGTTTTACTATCCGCTGGCCTGTTCATTTATTCATATGAACATATTACATTGTGCACCTTCAAGTAAGGCAATTAGGAAATGGTGACATTGCACAACCACAAGCACAAAGGGTATATGGAGTAGAGTAGAGTTTCTCAACAGGGGCTCTACAGCTCCCCAGGGGGCGTTAGGGAGCCCTCGGGGGGCGTTGAGGAGGATACAGCTGAGATGGGGCGGAGCTAAGTTCCCATTGGGGGACATTAGTCCAGTTTAATTTTTTTTAATACTAAGGGGGGCGTTGGCAGGCTTATGATGAGGTCAAGGGGGCATTGGGGTGCTCATGATGACGTCCAGGGGGCGTAAAGAAAGGTTGAGAACCACTGTAGCATGTATGCATGTAGCAGTTTTAGACATGGATTGGTGTGGCTGTGTGTACTGTATGAAGCTGTGTGCGAGTGTGTACACTTTATGTCTGAATGCACTATAAAAAATGGGGCGTCAATGCTTCAGAGTAAACACATACAGAGTATTTAAAGTTCTGTGGAGAGTCAAAATACTCTCATATGATGGAGTCAAAAGCCAGCAGGTGGCCTGTGTAATCCCAACTCTATAGCTCCTAATGTTTAAACAATATTGAGTAGACGCGTAAAATGTAGACTTCTTTTGAGTAGCACTAAATGTAAACAGAATAATTTCAACTCTTGAAGGGTTATATTAAAACTGTTATTTTTAGTGTGTGTGCATTTGTTGTACAGTATGTGTTAAGGTTTACCGTCGGTCGGCAGCATGTAGCCAGCGTATTCTGGGAAGTAGTCTTCAAGTTTGGATTTCCCTGCCAGGATCTTCTCCGCAAGCATGTCCTGCTTGTTCAGGAAAAGGATGACAGAAATGGTTCGCAGAAATCTGTGGCACAGATGAAAGAGAGAGAGACAAAAAAAAGTTTAGGCAAGGTTGATAACTAGTGTCACACAGAGTAAAGAACACTCGAATGTCAAAATCCATTTTCATCTCTTCTCTTTTGAAAGTCGCTTTGGTTATAATGCATCTGCCAAATGCAATGTAATGTAATGTAAAATGATAATGCCTGAAATAGGGAAGACATTTTGTTTGAAGGATAAACTTGATGAAAAATGAACCTTCAGCAAGATGAAACATAATAGGTCGGTATGCTATCCACTTTGTGAAAATGGAATAACAACTCTACACTTAAAGTTCTACACACAATCATAGTCTCAGCAGCATTATTATAAACATGACCAATGTGACAACATCTATTTTTATTTTCACTTTGCACATGAGCAAATGTATCTGTGTGTGATTCATTTATGGCTTAATCTGTCTGTTGAACATCAAACTTGTGAAAAGGGAGGAAAGGTGGACAAGAGGGAGGGAGCCAATAGAAAAGGGGGGGCAGAGACAGAGAGACAGAGAAATAGACATAAAGTGTGTGTGTGTGTGTGTGTGTGTGTGTGTGTGTGTGTGTGTGTGTGTGTGTGTGTGTGTGTGTGTGTGTGTGTGTGTGTGTGTGTGTGTGTGTGTGTGTGAGTGAGTGAGTGAGTGAGTGAGTGAGTGTGTGAGAGAGAGAGAGAGAGAGAGAGAGAGAGAGAGAGAGAGAGAGAGAGAGAGAATGAGAGTGAGAGATCGAGAGAGTGACAGTGAGAGTGAGAGTGAGAGAGCTAGAAACCTGTTATTCCAGATGCTCCGGAACAGGTCCAGAGATTCCCGAAGGCGGTTGGTACTGTTGTCTTCCCTTATGACCATATTGTAGCTGCTGCTGGCGGCCACGAATATGATGGCTGTGACATCTGACATGGGGACAAAGGGCAAAGGTCAATTGTGTTGAGGACGTGTAAACATTGCACTTGGGACAACTTCAAGTGCACGCTTTCTCTAAGTCCGCTACATTGTCAGCTTCTTCACATGTGGTCAGGGCCGGATTAGCTCACAGGCTAGATAGATATGGCTGCAGCCTAGGGGCCCACACCTGCCAGTAAGTAATGCTTCTTGTTATGTCCCTGTTGTGTATTTTAATGATGAGCGCTGTTTGTCTTGCTTGCATGTTTTTGGTATGTCCTGCATATTTCTCTATGGTAATGTCTTGCATGTTTTTTATGTCTCAATCTTTTATGCGTTGCTGTCTGTGGATATGTTGTCTTTGTGACTTGTTTGTTTCTGTCTGTACTGTGAGTCCTATGGAGTGCGTTTTGCCTTTTTTTGCTGCTCTTTTGGCTAGGGCCCACTTGAAAAAGAGGCAACTGCCTCAATGTGTTTTTTACCCTAGTAAAATAAAGGAGAAAAAAAAGTCTCTTTGGGTGCTGGGGTGCTTGGGAGTTGCGAGTAAGAGTCTGACAGCTCTCTGCTCAGGTAAGTACATTCACTTCATTTACATGTACACCAAACGAAGAGCTCTTTTCCAAAATGAGATATATCCATTTTATAGAATTTTGGGAAATTGACATTTTTGTATTGGGCATTCCATTGAAATGCATTGCAAAATGCATTTTTCTAGAGGTTTTTAAGTATGTTTTCAAAACATTTGAATGGCAAGAATTCACACATAGATGATAGGACTTCTTAACAGTCAATTCCAATATTAAAATGCAAAAAGTCAAAAATGGTGGATATAGCGTTTTGGATAAGAGCTGTTCAAATATTTCTTTAGTGTCATTCTATTACCATATATGTGTGTGCAATGGTATAACATTACTCCAAGGGAAAGTTTGCTCTGTGCCATTGGTACTCACCATTAAAGCACTGAATCCATTTTCTTCTCTCATCTCTCTGGCCACCCACATCAAACATGCTACAGGACACAAAGAAAACAAACGGCACAGACACTCCCAATGTTAGGTCAGCTCATTGGCAGCATCTTCATCTATC
>NC_085865.1:20453280-20458280 GCF_034702125.1 Engraulis encrasicolus | reverse complement strand
AATAAACGATCACTATAATGTGCTTAATAGTATATTGTGTATTTCTAAATATGTAAGACCGACTGTGGACTGTGGTGATTGCGGTGGCTGTGGACTGTGGTGATCTCCTTTTTAGATTCTCTTAGGCAGTGGGCTACATGTAGAATATATAGACACGCTGGATATTTCAAAATCTACGTAGGCCCTACTGTATGTATTTCTTTCTACTGCAAATTTACATCTACTGTATGTATTCCTGTATGTCGGACGATACAGTTATTTGCCATTTCAATTCTGTTATTTTCGCTCCTGGCTTTGTATGTTTACAAAGGTTGTATCCAAAATGATTTGCCGGCAGCAGGCTAACCCTAAGGCCGGGACTGAAGTGCACGGGCTAAGAGACGGCTTAACCATAAACTGCTAAATCCGCAGCGCATTCCCCAACCCACTCGGTGTGACCGTTGACATTTTTCACTTTAGGGAGGAAATGTCATTCTGTGGACAAATGTTTACCAGTTATACTCAATAAAACCATCACCATAAACCCATCACCTCAACACTAGTCGCCATGGTAATCTAAACACAACACACATGTCAAAGTTTAGAGAAAAATGAAAGAAAGAAAAAAATGGGGGAAAAAAAGAGAATCTGTTCCCACAAAAAAGGCCTCAAGTTCAGAATTTCACAATCCTCCCTCATGCTGATAGCATAATGCTAGCAATGCTAACCCTGACACAGGATAGGTAGTTGCAGTATGTGAGAGTATTTAAATGAAAGATCTGATTAAACATTGGTTTGATGATGTGTTGGTTCATGTCAGGACTAGGTGAGAGTGTCAGCCCCGTGTCTGGAGCGCTGTAGCCTATCCTATAGAGCAGTGTTTCCCAACCTTTTGTGTCTCATGTAGCCTACCCCCCAAACCATTTCATTGTACCATGAGTACCCCCTAACTCATATTTTACATTGCTTTTCCTATTCCAGTGTGACTTTGCTCCATGCATTTGTTCAAAATAAATTTTCCCAAGTACCCCCTGCAGTATGCTCGCGTACCCCTAGTGGTACACGTACCCCTGGTTGGGAAACACTGCTATAGAGCAGGGGTGGGGAAACCTTTTCATTCCAGGGGCCACTTCAAATTCATCCGAGGGCTGTAAAAGTCCTCCAAGGGCCGTATTTTATGAACACAAACCAGGATTTCCCCCTTCACTTTAGGACTATATTGGAGGCAGCCACGTTTAAAACAGACCCCCACCTTCCCCTGAATATAACTATAGCTGTATGGCAAATGTATTTTCTTGAATTCCTTTACAAAATATGTCATGTTTCATGTGGAGCTGCATAACAGTAAAATTACATCGGGTGCCGCAAACGGCCGTCGAGACATAGGTTCCCCACCCCTGCTATAGAGGCATGACCACTGGGCCTGGGTATCCAGTATAAGACCCACGTCTCTCATCTCTCATCTCTCGTCTCTCTTCCAGAGCTGACCCATTTGTTCTCCGGCAACCCAATGGGGTTGACCTTTAATGAGAAATGGCCCTTTTAATTGGTTGAGAAGCACTAATCAATATTTTCCAACTTCTGAATGGCTACTATCAATGGTGGCCTAGTTACAGAAACCCTCCATAGCCAAAAATAAAATAAAATAAATGAACAACAAAAAACACATCAATCACCGGTAGTTTAAGTCTGGCTTGTATCATAAGTCCACAGTTGTGTATTCATATTATTTAACAATAATCATGGTGTGACGGCCCAGCTCACGATATACATTTTGAAACACATTCTCTTTTTCTATTACCTCCATCAATTAAACAAATTAAATATCAATTCCATTCTCTGCCTTTCCGTCCCTAATAGACACTGCACACATTTATTGAGCTGCTGAAACTGCAACTATTCCACTCCAGAAGAAAGAAAAAGTTTGCAGTACTTTGAATCGGTCTGGAGGTAGTCTATCGCTCCATCACATTAGTGCTGCTTTTACGCTCACCTTCCCCGGAATACCAGTAAAGGACACAGACAATACCTAGAAAAGACCCGGCCCGTCACCCAACCAAGCCCACCCACCAGACAACAACCGCCAGTCAGAGAGGAATATTTATGGCTGTGGCATTCTAGGAAATTCAGGGCTTAAAAAAGGGCCTTCATAACGTGTGATGGAGGACAAGCATAGGAGTAGTCAATAATTCACAGGCAGGCCCCTGTGAGCATCAGGTTCACAACAAAGCGAATAGCTGCAGACGACCACTCCTGCACACACACACACACACACACACACACACACACACACACACACACACACACACACACACACACACACACACACACACACACACACACACACACACACACACACACACACACACACACACACACACACACACACACACACACACACACACAGTCTGCATATGCATTATAAAACCCCACAAATGTACACACAAATTAAATACGAAATAGGGAGAACAAGAGAAAAAAGTTTGATGGTATCTTTCTTCGCGGTTTGCGATTGTATGTACAGTAGCCTACATGCACGTCTGTCTGTGTGTCTGTCCGCACATTATTACCGTATGTGTGTATGCCTGTCCACACAAGTGAGAGTATGTGCGTCTGCAAGCTTTTTTTGTGTACATAGTGAGAGAGGCATTCTTTTCCAATTTAAAAAATATCCCTGAAAAACAGTGCCGAGCGTGGCCAAGGCCTACCTAACATTTCCAACAATGGTAAATATTCCAAGCTAGGCTAGCGACATCTGGAAGCCCCACAATCCACTGCAGCGAACAGACACATAAACATGTGATGCAACCAACACCAAGGATTTATTTCGCTACCCTCAGAGAGCCCTTCTCTAAAACACACACACACAGAGACACACACACGCACGCAAGCACACACAGACACAGACACACACACGTACACACACACACAAACGCACACACACACACACACGCGCACGCACGCAAACGCACACCTCTCTCTCTCTCTCTCTCTCTCTCTCTCTCTCTCTCTCTCTCTCTCTCTCTCTCTCTCTCTCTCTCTCTCTCCCTCTCTCTCTCTCTCTCTCTCCCACACTCACCCCTCTTTTTCCCATTTCTTTCTGTACCCCCTCCTCGCAGATGGGGAGTTTATATGAGGGAAGACGAGGCCATTTTGCATCCTGACAGATATGTTAAACAGATCAAGCCCGCCACCTCCAAAGCCCCTCACTACTCTCCCTACACGCCCCCCCCAAACCATCTCTCTACTCCCCCCCCCCCCTCACTAAACATCTCTCACCCAAAAAGAACCCCCTTCCTCTCCTCTTCATCCTCAAAAAACCCCTCACTCACTATACCCCCTGCCCCCCAACCACCCAAAACCATCTCTCTCCTCACCCCTCGCTAGGCCCAAATCTTCACCCTCCTCACCTCCCTCCTCACCCGCTCGGAGACCCCTCACTGCACCCCCCCACCCCCCCCCCACCACCACCTTCCTCCTCACCCTCTAACCCTCCCAGCACCTACCAACCAATTCCCCTCCATCCTCCCCCTCCCACCACTCCCTTCAACCACCCAGCTGGACGAGAACTAGCAGGAGGAGGAGGAGGAGGAGGAGGAGGAGGGGGGAGGGGAAATGGGGAGGAGAAAAGAGGAGGAGGAAAGGAGAGGAGAGGATGAGGAGGAGGGGAGAGGGAGTTGGGAGTGGGGCGTGGGTGTGGGGGGGCCCGCGGACCTTAAAATAGCCCCTGGGAATGAAGAGTCTTTTCGGCTGGGCCAGACTACACAAGGCGGCTCAGGGTAAACACACATTCACATGCACACACACACACACACACACACAAGCTGCTGCTGCTGCTGCTGTGGAGGCTGCTGAGGCTACTCCCACCGCTGGAGCTTTAGTACAATACCTGTGGACCATAGTGGCATCCATATCGGCCCGATACTTGCCCACTGTACTCATACTCGTACTTGTCAAACAATTAACGATACCAGGCAACGATAATCATGAAACAACGCACCACCTCATCACATTCCATTGATGGGAATGCCTCATACATTTACTAACATTTAAATCGACATGGAAATGGACAATACAGACATTAATGTACTCGAACAGACAGGACATTAATGTAATTTTTTTTTTTTTTTTAAGTGGTAGTGTCCGGAGCTATACAAGACCCACCAGAAAAGACCCCCCCCCCCCCCCCTCCCCCTCGCCACCACTACAACACCCCCTCTTGGAGAGGCCTTGTGTTTATCAACGCTCTTGGACGTGAACCCCTGGACGCTCAGGTTGAGATTTCTTAGACTCTCTCTCTCTCTCATTCCCTGTCCCTCTCTCCCTCCCTCTAATGCTTATGCAGTAGAGACTGGGGGAACGGGGGAACAGGGTGTGAAAAGGAGAGGAGAGGAGTGGAGAGGAGAGGAGAGGAGAGGAGAGAAGAGGAGAGGAGAGGAGAGGAGAGGAGAGGAAAAGAGAGGAGAGGAGAGGAGAGGAGATGGGGCTGGATAGATGGACAGTGCTGCTGGTGGTAGTTGTGGTGGTGGTGGTTATGGAAGGGGGGGGGGGTATTTTTGGCAGGAGCATCATGTCCAAGAGATAAACAAGCTAAAAATGGTAGGCCCCCTTCTTCAAGTACAGTTGCAGGCTATTTATGGCCGTGCGTTCGGTCATCGCTTGAGTGTCACACGTGCGAGAGGTTATACTGCTTGTTCCTGAGGCACAGCAGCCATTTCGACAGCTATTTTTTTCCCCCCTTTGCTGGCCGGACGTTCATACCGACACACATTCTTTCACAACACCCTTGTCCACATTGACCCCACAGCAAAGCGATAGCAGCAGGCAGTAAGTAGTACAGCGGAGGCCACAGAGAGGCTTTGGGCACACTGGGCATTAACTATCACATAGTCCACTGTCCCTCACTGGGACACAGTGGGCACACACACACGCACACACGCACACACGCACGCACACACACACACACACACACACACACACACACACACACACACACACACACACACACACACACACACACA
>NC_085865.1:20435780-20443280 GCF_034702125.1 Engraulis encrasicolus | reverse complement strand
TGTAACCTATTCTACCTATAAACTATCATGTTTTTTATTCATAAAGTTTTAATAATGTTGGCAAATGTGAAATCGTGGGGTGTATCGAACCGTAGTTCATGAATCGTGATACAAACCGAATGGTGAGTTGAGTGTATCATTACAGCCCTAAATGTAATGCAACGTAATGCACCGGAATGTAATGGGAAGACAACTCCACTTCCACCTTGCAGGCTGAGCGGGAGAAAAAGGGACAACTACACGGTATTGCTTTCGCATGCTCGTCCTCCATCTTGCGGTGACTGAAGTACTGAAGGTGAACCGTGAGAACAGTGGCACGCGCAGGTGAAAGGGGAGCCTACAACATGACCCACTTTACAAACGCTAAAGGTGACACTACCTACATCAAAATGCCACACCATTCTAAAACAAAAAAAAGGTGACACTACCTACATAAAAATACCTGACCCACAACAACAACACGAGGGAGAAGATGCCCAAGCCAGTGGCCAACTTCGCCACACAGACGATAAACTCGTTTTAAGTTTTTTCCCCACAGACAATTTTTCCCCCTTATTGTTGTTGTCATTGGACTGGCTTCTGAACTGCAGTTCAAATCTGCACAATGGCGGAGGCTAGCATTGGCCCACTTCTCTGGTAAATAATGACTCGTCTGTTCCAGTGGTGCTGTGTGTGTACCTACAGGGTGCAGCAGTGGCAACAGCAGCAACAGCAACAAGCAGCAACAGTGAACTATAGCTACTTAAACACCATCAGAGGAGCTGTTAGGGGGCAAAGGGGTCAGTTTCCCAAGGTCCAAGGAGAGAAGGGGCCCAGAATTGGGCCCAGAATTGGGCCCAGAATTGTTGTGGGAAGCCCTTTCAGATTACTTTGTCCCGGTCCTGGCTAAAACGCTACAATGCTAGCCTGAAACCAAAGAACCAGAGAAGACTAGCTAGAGGACAGCTGTTAGTGGCTAATCAGCCAGAGAGGGTGGTCAAGGCAAACAGATGGGAACAGCTACTTAGCCATCACAGTCCACCACAACCTTTTTTCTAGTTAGTTAGTTAGTTTGTCAGTTAGTTAGTTAGTTAGAATTTTATTTGCACCAATGGAGCAATTGCACTTGCATCACACTCACTGGCACCAGACCTAAGACACAGTCAGGTCGGCCTACATCAAACAAAAAAAACCCTCTCCCCATGTCCCCAGGCTATAATGCCATCCTCAAGCTAACCAGATAAGGCTATCACTGGGTATTCTAGTGGCGAGTCAGAGAAGGTGCAAAGTCTGAAGTGGTAAACGTGAGTGCAGGGAGGAGCTGCTGCTTAGCCACCATACTCGACCACAAACTCTTCATGCCAGTCTCACATGGGGTAAGGACCAGAGAAGCAATGCAGTGCGTAGTGCACACTACTAGCGTCTGGGAGTGTGTAATGGTTATACCGAGGTGGTAAAACCATGTAGGTCTCCAAGGAGTAGCCATTACTGAACCACCATAATACACCACACCACAACCCCACAACCTAACCAGTTAGTGTTAGAGCTACGGTGACCAAACTTTCGGTTTTCCCCAGACAAGTCCAGATTTTACGAGATGTATTGAGCGTCTGGGTGTGCATCTCATTGTCTGGCCTCCCGTCCTCGCCTTGTGCTTGTGGCCTCGAGGTGGGAGGCAAGTCGTGATTGACGGTAGAAGTTTCATTCATTATTTTGGAAAAGCCCATTTTAAACGTTATTTTCTCATTTGCAAGTGGGAGTGGGGAAAAGTCCCCCAAATGTAGGCTGACAGTGGGGAAACTTTACTGTTTTCTCCACAGAGACGAGGCATCAGCAAAGCACAAGGCCACGAGCACAAGGGGAGGACGGGAGGTTGGATAATGACATGCACATCTCAGTAAAGTGTCTTTACATGCCAAAATATGGTGGTCACCCTACCATATGCCAGCCTGAAACGGACTAGCAAAGACTAGCACTGCTCGTGCTAGTTAGAAAGGGGGCAAAGGTTATGTTGAAGTGGTAAAATAGCAATCTAATCTTGGTGGTTTAGGGTGGCGGTTTGTTTGGTTGCTTGTGCGCTGGAGTGAATGTGTGTAATGTGTGAATGTATACGTGTAACATGGTTGTGCATGCATGCTTGTGGGCCTATGCAATATATGTGTGTTACATACACACACACGTGCGATACATAGTATGTAAATGTAAGTGTGTGTGTGTGTGTGTGTGTGCGTGTGTGTGTGTGTGTGTGTGTGTGTGCGTGTGTGTGTGTGTGTGTGTGTGTGTGTGTGTGTGTGTGCGTGTGTGTGTGTGCGTGTGTGTGTGTGTGTGTGAGGGCCAAAGGAGAAGTGTGACAGAGAGAGATCTCTTAACAGAGTGGTCTTTGTGGCTTGTTATCTCTCCGCAACATCGGCTGGGCCTTCTCTTTTCTGCTGCACTGGGAACCAGGAAGTGTGCACACGCGGACGCGGGCACACGCACGCATACGCGCACGCACACATACACACACAGATCATCATGTCCCACTAGCGTAGCATTACAGTATTTCTCAATTGGTTTTCTACATTTCTCTAATCTCTCTCGCAATTTGCAACACATAATATTCATTCTCAAAACAGCTTTAACAAATGGCAAAACACGGTGGATAACCTGCAAAACCGAGTCTCTTGCTCAAAACCCTTATTTGTCTTTCAAAAATCAAGTTTTAGTGTCAATGAACGTTTCAGCGCCAGCAGAATGGTTAGTCATTGTGTCATAGTGTATGGACAAGCTAGTCAAATCAATTTCTCATGTTCTCAATTGAATAGTACACTCTTGAGGATCTTTTCTGAAGCGAAATGTTGTTTAGATTGGATGGGAAATGTTGTAAATTCAGTTTTATATTACATTGATCAGATAAGATTGAGATAGTTTCATGCATTCAGTGACAAAGCTTTTTGAGTGATATGACAAAAGCAATTGATAATGTACGAAATCACTGAGAATTGTACACAGCCAAGGCATGGTGGACGAGAGCATTTGCTATATGCCGAAAACAATGAGAAACTGATTTGACCATATGCACAGGTAACACCAGGAAGTCACAATTGAACAAAGACTTTTGAGAATCATTATTGTGTTGTGAGAAATGTACAAAACCAATTGAGAAAAACTGTAACAGTAGATACATACAGTAAAAACACCTCAGTAATACATGTATAAACTACTACTACTACTATTACTACTACAACTAATACAGGTAATAGTAGTAATACAAATGATAATGTCATAGCATTACTATTATTATGAGGATGATGATAATGATGATGATTATTCTTATTACAATAACATTAATAATCATGTGTATGATAAAAATGATGTGTGAACTTATCACCACAGTTACATTCTGTTAGTGTTGATGGCTGCCATGTGTATGTGTTTTTTTAAAAAGTGTGAATACTGATGAACATTGCTGAATACAGGTGAATATTGCAGAATACTGAACAGAGCAATGGTGATATTTACGTGTAATGTGTTGATGCCTCTTTTGATTTCCTTCTGATTCCGAAAACTACTAGCGGCTCTGAGTGCAATGCTAGCTTGTGTGGGTCTATGACTCTACGGGCAGCAGCTGCAAGTTATTTCGCAGCAAATGCGATTCTCAGTGCCTCGGACGCCGGCCACGTGAGCTGGAACATACCCAGGAGTCATCTCTTCATTGCTCGGCTCGCTGCTGTCCATGTTCTATACATGCCCCATTCCCATCTCCATCCCCCAACTCCACTACAGACACACATACCCACATACACAGTATATACGGTACATACGGCCACAGCCGCCACGCACCGACACAGACACAGACAGACACACAGTATGCACACAGAAAAACAGCCAAATACACATTTCAGCATTTACACGCAGACACACACTCCCACACACGCCCACACGCAGTCAGAGATACACACATGTATGTACACACACATAATATGCACACACACACGTACGCACACACACGTGCCCACACACACTCACACACACACACACACACACACACACAGGGTCCTAGTACACTGTTGCAGGAGTCACATTCCTATGGCCCAGAATGGTAGACTAAAAATAGCGCTCAATCAATGCACACACACACACACACACACACACACACACACACACACACACACACACACACACACACACACACACACACACACACACACCGCCACATAAGGCCTGTGCTCGGAAAATTAAGGACCGAGGAAAAGAAAACACTTAAAAGAAGGAATGCGAAAAAGGAATGAAAAAATAACAACAAGCACCGACACACGGCCGCAAAGAGAAACTAAAGTAAACTGATGCGGTAACGGGCGGAAGACGACAGGACAGGAGGAGGAGAGGAGTGGGGAGAGGAGAGGAGAGGAGAGGAGAGGAGAGGAGAGGAGAGGAGAGGAGTGGGGAGAGGAGAGGAGAGGAGAGGAGTGGGGAGAGGAGAGGAGAGGAGTGGGGAGAAGAGTGGGGGAAGGAGAGGAGAGGAGAGGAGAGGAGAGGAGAGGAGAGAAGAGAAGAGAAGAGAAGAGAAGAGAAGAGAAGAGAAGAGAAGAGAAGAGAAGAGAAGAGAAGAGAAGAAAAGAATAGAAAAGAGGAGAGAAGAGAAGAGAAGAGAAGAGAAGAGAAGAGAAGAGAAGAGAAGAGAAGAGAAGAGAAGAGAAGAGAAGAGAAGAGAAGAGAGGAGAGGAGAAGAGAGGAGAGCATGGCATAACATCAAACGTGAGCAGGTCGGTCCAGTGGCAGGCCACCACATGGCTCAGTGTGCTTCAGTATCGACTAGTAATGGGACAACGGAACGTCGATACAGCTGCCCTGCCGGCCGGCCAGCCACCCATCCTATGCTGATAGTCATTTGGAAAGATCTGGAATACCGGGCTGTGATTGGTGAAGGCCTTTAAATAGGCAGAAAAATGTGTGTATCACTATAAAAAATATAGAAAAAAAATATATAAAATAAAAAAATATTTTTTTATAGTGATAATAGCGGTTTTATATTTGTGTATTTTCAGCGTATTACTTTTACAGTGTATCGCGTGTTACTAGAATATATTAATTCCTGATTAATCCCAAATTAACACGCATGAAAATGAGTTTTCCTCCTCCTCTGATTGGGACACAGGACAGGCCGGGACCCGGGATCAGGCTTTACCACGTCTAGCTCTGCTCTCATCAGATAATGGAAAGCACTGTGGCCACAACTAGACAACAGCGTTTCAGTTAGAGGCGGCATGCTACATTTTGTGCTGTGTTACGGACATGGTATCAAGTTACTTGCCTACTTTGGTGGCAGGGAGCCAAACCTACTAATGTCACCTCACTTCTGTGACATCTATTTCTTGACACAATAACGTTGAAATCCTCCATACGATCACAGTAAAAAAAAAAAAACAATGGACTAAAAAAAGAAAAGTCGTGTCAGGGAGGAATATCTTGGGGAGTTTTGAAATAGCCTGTTGGGATTTCGCAGCCATCACACCGCAATAAAACATATGGCGGGGTGCGGTGGTGTTGCAAGAAAGGAAGGCCGTATATAACATTAACCTATGACCCCAAGACCACCACTTCACGATGAAAATACACAGAACACGACCATCCGGGACAGAAACTGAAATGGACACACATACATTTTCTCCTTTTGCAGCAGTGGATACTAGCAGGGTTGATGGGAGTCCACTGTGAAAGTTCTGAGGCAGAGCATGATGTGGAAGAAAATAAATCTCTTCCATTGAATTCGCAATTCACAAGACAATTTGCAGGGAAAAAATACATCTGGTCAAAAACGGGTTGTATTGCGGCCTCGTCTTGTTTTAGACTTCCAAGTGGATGTGTTGCTGATATCGTGACTCATGAACGTACTGTAACAAGCCCATCCCTATTTTGCTTAACTGCAGAGACCTCTGGGAAAAACTACTAAGTCCCGAGTCTGGGACATTAACATTTTTCAATCACGGAGACAGACCTACAACTGAACTGAACACAGATGTTTCGTTTCAAACAACCAACACACGACACAAGTCGTTTTATGGTTCTGAAGGTTCTTAATTTACCTTCGGGTTATCATACCATAATCATGCGCCAATAACAGTATGGAGTTCGAAATAGTTAATACAGTACGAAAGCATCTACAATACTATGTAGAATTTGAAAAGTTGTTACTGACCCTACACACACACACACACACACACACACACACACACACACACACACACACACACACACACACACACACACACACACACACACACACACACACACACACACACACACACACACACACACACCCTGACAGCAGAGATGTGGGGCCGGTTTAGCGTTAGTGTTAGCGAAGTGCGTAAACCCCTGGCCAGCTCCGTCAATGGAAATGAGATATGAGGCTCACACTCGCTCTTGCTCTCGCACACGGCAATGCAACACACAGACACACAGACACACATACACACACACACACACACACAGCAGTGCAACACATGCACACAGCTGGCCGTGGGGCAGTGCGTCACACCATCCCACCGGCGACTAGCTAACTCTGTGTGTGTGTGTGTGTGTGTGTGTGTGTGTGTGTGTGTGTGTGTGTGTGTGTGTGTGTGTGTGTGTGTGTGTGTGTGTGTGTGTGTGTGCACGCGCCAATGCAAACACAGAGTCGTGGAGCGGAGCATGGTTAGCTGCCGACAGAGCGAGCGCGGCGATAGGCTGAGACACACCTCAGCTGTTTCAGCCACAAGCACTTACTTCCTGGGAGAGAGAGCGAGATAGAGAAAGAGAGAGAGAGAGAGAGAGAGAGAGAGAGAGAGAGAGAGAGAGAGAGAGAGAGAGAGAGAGAGAGAGAGAGAGAGAGAGAGAGAGAGGAGAGGGGAAACGGGAGAGAAATATAGAAACACACACGCAGACAAGAAACTACTACCCTGCCTACATCAACATCAACAGGTAGCCACAAAACCGAAGCTAGCGAGAGAGACAAAGGCCGAGACAAAGAGAGAGAGAGAGAGACGTGACAGGAGGGACTTCGACAGAGCGTGAGAAACAGACAGAAACCGCAGAGACAGAGACAAGACGGGGGGAGACAGACAGGCAGACAGACAGGCATAGATAAACACACAGACGCAGACACAGAAAGACAGACGTAACGCGATAGCCAGATAGTATGAACACAGTCAGAACTGAAGAAGAGGAAAGATAAAACAAGACCCACAAGAAACTGAAAGGGATATGCGATTATAGAAATAAGGTAGACAGACATAAAAGGAGAGAGAGAGAGAGAGAGGAGAGAGAGAGAGAGAGAGAGAGAGAGAGAGAGAGAAAGAAAGAAAGAAAGAAAGAAAGAAGGAAAGAAAGAAAGAAAGAAAGAAAGAAAGAAAGAAAGAAAGAAAGAAAGAAAGAAAGAAAGAAAGCAAAAGCGGGAAGCGTGCAAAAAGTTACTGTAACAGTGAAAGATCACGTGAAATGCCGCACAAACAAAAGTAGTAACATAGAGTGACAGAGAGGGATAGAGAAAGTGTGTGTGTG